>NC_057802.1:495200580-495366112 GCF_018294505.1 Triticum aestivum | reverse complement strand
TAAGCCATCGCCGGGTCTTAAGCCCATCTTTGGCCCACCGTCTTCAAGCTTGGCGCCGGGCTTCAGGTGATGATCCTTATGTGTAACCCGGCCCCGCCGGGCGGGTGACTCTAAGGGTTATATCCTCAACATTAGGCCCCAGATTGATTTGAGCCGGCTCATGTCAATCTTCAACTCTTTCGACAGAAAAACTCCGGCTTACAATTGTGTGAAGGCCATAACCCGGCGTGACGTCATCCTCTGGATTCCGGGTAATTCGTCGTGACGTCATCTTCCATTAAGTCCATTTTTTACTCCACCATATCCGCAACGGATCTTATCTTTACTGCCATCCCGAAAATCGAGGCATTTTATGGTGAGATAATCGCGCCGTGGCCTCCTCGTTTCTCGCGCCCACTTATGAGTCTGGCCTTATAAATAGCCCGACCCTCGGGTCCTTTCCATTCTCCCCCTTCTGTCGTCCTCTTCCTCTCGCTACTCTTGTACTGCTCGAGCTCCGCCGCCGCAGCAGAGCCCCGTGTCTTCGTCGACCTTGGCCGCTACATCACCCTGAACCGTCCAGAAAACCGCGGCGAGCCCTCGTAGTACACCTGCATCTGTAAGTTCCTTCCTCTTCGTAGAATAGATCTGCATTAAGCTCCTTCTGTTCTTCCCGTTGTTCTTCGCCGTTCGTCATGAACTCTTCATAGATTTCACCACCACCGCCCTTTCTTGATCTTTAAGATAGTATAAAACCAACGCGGTAGCTGTTTGGCACCCATTTCAAATGCAAATTGATCTCTTTTCACTGCCTAAAAGCTCCGTTCGAACCCAAGAACTTCTTTTGCGTCTGTTTTAGGTCTAGAAACTTTCCTTTTTAGCCGACCGTTTTGATCCAAATTAATTACTGCGATGTGTGAAACCTGTTTTCACCACACTTAGTAAAAAACTGCACCTGCTGAATCATGGCGGTTTACATTTCCGGCCTAAAGAAGCCACGCACTGTAAAACCTTCCGGCTCAAAAGAAGCCACGCGCCATAAAAAAATTCGGCTCATTTACAACAAGGCTGTAGACGATTGAATTACTCTCAATTCCTCCAGCGGCTTAGATAACCCGATGCACTTACATATATGTCATTAGGCCCCTCCATAAGCCGCCACTTTAAACATTGAACTGTAAATTTCTTCCGGCTTATAATTAAACCGGACATTTCCTTTTATCATAGGCTTCTGACTTTCACCATGCCTCCCAAAGCTCCCAAAGCACCCATCACATGCAATTGGATGAGGTCCAACGTCACCGACGAGACCTTAGCAGATTTCGTGAAGTCGGGTCACCTTCCTGCTCAAAGCATCTGCAATGATATTGGCTTTGCCTGGAGTATATTCAATACTCGGATTGTACTCTTGAATCATTTCGACCCATCGAGTTTGCCTGAGGTTGAGGTTTGGCTGAGTGAAGATGTACTTGAGACTCTTGTGATCGGTGAATATGTCCACTTTTCTTCCCAACAAGAGATGTCTCCATGTTATTAATGCATGGACAACTGCCGCCAACTCAAGATCGTGAGTGGGGTAGTTCTTTTCGTTGGGCTTCAACTGACGAGAGGTATAGGCCACAACTTTCTTCTCTTGCATTAACACAGCACCGAGACCTTGAAGAGAAGCATCACAGAAAACTTCGAATGGCTTGGATTCGTCAGGAAGAGTCAAGACAGGAGCTGTGACGAGTTTCTCTTTGAGAGTGTTGAAAGCAGCGTCACACTCAGGAGACCAGACATACTTCACATGCTTCTGGAGGAGGTTGGAGAGAGGCTTTGCAATCTTAGAGAAATTCTCAACGAATCTTCGGCAATAGCCTGCAAGACCAAGAAAACTGCGAAGCTGCTTGACATTCTGAGGAGGTTCCCAATTCACAATTGCAGACACCTTCTCAGGATTAACAGCGATGCCCTTGGCAGAGATGATATGACCAAGGTAAAGAACTTCATCGAGCCAAAACTCACATTTGGAAAACTTCGCATAGAATTGATACTCTCTGAGCTTGTCGAGCACCAATCACAAATGTTTGTCATGATCCTTCTTATTCTTGGAGAAGACCAAGATATCATCGAGATACACCAGGACGAATTCATTGGTATAGGGGTTGAAGATGAAATTCATCATCCGAGAGAATGTTGGAGGAGCATTGACAAGGCCGAAAGACATGGCAGTATATTCATAAGAACCAAAGCTTGTTCTGAATGCTGTCTTGGGAATATCTTCTTCACGAATGCGAATCTGATGATAACCCATACGAAGGTCAAGCTTGGAGAAAACTTTAGCACCTTTAAGTTGCTCGAATAACTCATTGATGTTGGGAAGTGGATACTTGTTCTTGCTTGTCTTCTTGTTCAATGGACGGTAGTCGACACAAAGTCGGTCCGTGTCATCCTTCTTCTGGACGAAAAGAACACCACAACCCCACGGAGATGAACTCGGTCTGATCAAACCCAGACGCTCTTGTTCATCGAGCTGTTTCTTCAATTCCTTCGGCTCCTTGGGTCCAAGCTTGTATGGACGCTTGCAAACCGGTTCAGTGCCGGGCTCAAGATCGATAACGAACTCAACTGGCCGGTGAGGAGGCATACCCGGAAGCTCTTCTGGAAAGACATCTTGGTACTCACAAACGACTGGAATCTGAGAAATAGCAACCAATTCGCCCTTCTCATTGAGAGAAAACAACCGAATGGTTTCATCACAAGCGGCATAGATGATAACATCCTCAGAAGAGTGTGTCAATTGAATTTCCCTGGCAGCACAATCAAGTTGAGCCTTGTGCTTAGAAAGCCAGTCCATCCCGAGAATTAGATTAATATCCGAGTCACCAAGAACAATTGGTTTGGCCAGAAATTTATAGTCGCCCATCTTGATACCGACATTCGGAACCATCATGCTAGAGCTCAAACGCTTAGCCGGAGAAATAACTTGCATTGCTCTAGATAATTCCTCTGTGTCAAAATTGTGCTTCGATGCAAATGGGTATGACATGAAAGAATGCGATGCACCAGTATCAAATAAGACTTTTGCAGGAATATCATTAACTGAGAGATTACCCATTATCACATGAGTAGATTCCTCTACTTGAGCTGCATTCATCATGTTCACCTTTGCAGACTTGGGATTATGCTTGACCACTGCATTGCTAGAAGATCTCATAGGAGGAGGAGGCGGAAGGCGCCTTTGGTTGAAGCACTTGTTAGCATAGTGACCTTTCTGCTGACACTTGTTGCAAGTCACCTCTGAGAGTGCACGATGATAAGGAGCATTCGACTTTGGAGCTTGATTCTGAGACTTGTTCTGATAGCCAGGGTTGGATGAGTGGGAAGATCCATGGCCACCTTTGTTCTTCTGCTGGTAAGGCTGGCGAAACGGAGGAGGAGGAGGCAACCAGAACTTCTGTCGCTTAGCAGCCACTAGTGAGGAAGAAGAAGACTGAACTGCGTCCCTGACTCTCTTCTTAGAAGCCTCACACTTTAGCTGAGCAGCCTCTTGTTTCAGTGCCATATTGTAGAAATCATCATACTTGGTCGGCTCAAAAAGCATGAGAGGTAATTGCAGATCTTCTCTGAGGCCACCTCTGAATTGATAGATCATGCTCTTTTCATCAGGAACGTCTTGCTTAGCGAAGCGAGTGAGTTTCTGAAACTGAGTATTGTATTGATACACAGACATGCTGCCTTGCTTGAGATTGCGTAACTCCTCACGCTTGCTCTCAACAACACTTTGTGGAATGTGGTGAGCTTTGAAGTCTCGACGGAAATCATCCCAGGTAATCACACGACCTCCTCTGGAATCTTTGTATTGTTGATACCACTTGGTAGCTTGATCCTTGAGTTGAAAAGAAGCGAACTTGACAAAGTACTCAGGCCTGACATTGCTACATTCAAAATGCTTGTTGATGTCCACGAGCCAATCATCGGCGTCTGTGGCCTCGGCACAGTAGCTGAAAGACTTGGGCTGATTTGCGAGAAACTGGTTGAGGGTAGTGTCGTGGAATTGACACGGCAGATGTCCTCAAGCTAGGACTTAGTCGTGGAGCCATCGCCGCCAGGAAGCTTGAAGGGGTTAACGGAACAAGGAACACGAAGGTTTATACTGGTTCGGCCCCTTACGGTGAAGGTAAAAGCCTACGTCCAGTTGAGGTGGTATTGATTAGGTTTCGATGACCAGGGAGCTTAACTGCTATGCCTGGCTCTCGACGAGATCTTTCTTACCCCTAAACTGCTGCCGGGTCGTCCCTTTATATAGAGAGGTTGACGCCCAGCAGCTTCTGAGAGTCCCGGCCGGCTCATAAGAGTGTCCGGCTCGGACTCTCAACTATTCTTGCCTTATACTACAAGTTCTACCTTAATGACGGTTGTAACTACGGGCCGTAAGCCATCGCCGGGTCTTAAGCCCATCTTTGGCCCACCGTCTTCAAGCTTGGCGCCGGGCTTCAGGTGATGATCCTTATGTGTAACCCGGCCCCGCCGGGCGGGTGACTCTAAGGGTTATATCCTCAACATTAGGCCCCAGATTGATTTGAGCCGGCTCATGTCAATCTTCAACTCTTTCGACAGAAAAACTCCGGCTTACAATTGTGTGAAGGCCATAACCCGGCGTGACGTCATCCTCTGGATTCCGGGTAATTCGTCGTGACGTCATCTTCCATTAAGTCCATTTTTTACTCCACCATATCCGCAACGGATCTTATCTTTACTGCCATCCCGAAAATCGAGGCATTTTATGGTGAGATAATCGCGTCGTGGCCTCCTCGTTTCTCGCGCCCACTTATGAGTCTGGCCTTATAAATAGCCCGACCCTCGGGTCCTTTCCATTCTCCCCCTTCTGTCGTCCTCTTCCTCTCGCTACTCTTGTACTGCTCGAGCTCCGCCGCCGCAGCAGAGCCCCGTGTCTTCGTCGACCTTGGCCGCTACATCACCCTGAACCGTCCAGAAAACCGCGGCGAGCCCTCGCAGTACACCTGCATCTGTAAGTTCCTTCCTCTTCGTAGAATAGATCTGCATTAAGCTCCTTCTGTTCTTCCCGTTGTTCTTCGCCGTTCGTCATGAACTCTTCATAGATTTCACCACCACCGCCCTTTCTTGATCTTTAAGATAGTATAAAACCAACGCGGTAGCTGTTTGGCACCCATTTCAAATGCAAATTGATCTCTTTTCACTACCTAAAAGCTCCGTTCGAACCCAAGAACTTCTTTTGCGTCTGTTTTAGGTCTAGAAACTTTCCTTTTTAGCCGACCGTTTTGATCCAAATTAATTACTGCGATGTGTGAAACCTGTTTTCACCACACTTAGTAAAAAACTGCACCTGCTGAATCATGGCGGTTTACATTTCCGGCCTAAAGAAGCCACGCACTGTAAAACCTTCCGGCTCAAAAGAAGCCACGCGCCATAAAAAAATTCGGCTCATTTACAACAAGGCTGTAGACGATTGAATTACTCTCAATTCCTCCAGCGGCTTAGATAACCCGATGCACTTACATATATGTCATTAGGCCCCTCCATAAGCCGCCACTTTAAACATTGAACTGTAAATTTCTTCCGGCTTATAATTAAACCGGACATTTCCTTTTATCATAGGCTTCTGACTTTCACCATGCCTCCCAAAGCTCCCAAAGCACCCATCACATGCAATTGGATGAGGTCCAACGTCACCGACGAGACCTTAGCAGATTTCGTGAAGTCGGGTCACCTGCCCAAGAAGGACGTCATGTCCTACCATGCCCCCGACCCATCAGAGGAGAGACCACAGCCAAAGGACGGGGAGGTGGTAATTTTTGCTGATCACATGAGCCGGGGCTTCGCACCACCCGGCTCAAAGTTCTTTAGAGATGTGCTGAATTTCTTTGATCTGCGGCCACAAGACATAGGACCCAACTCGGTGTCGAATATATGCAATTTCCAAGTATTCTGCGAGGTCTACCTTGGAGAAGAGCCCAGCCTGCTGCTCTTCAGAGAACTCTTTTATCTGAACCGCCAGAACGAATGCGCCAACGGGCCGAGCTTAGAACTTGGTGGAATCTCCATTCAGCGACGGAGAGACTGCCTTTTTCCTTACGCCGAGCCACCAAGCCACCCAAAGGACTGGAACCAGACGTTGGTTCTACTGCCAAGACACGTCGCCAGCTGACAAGAGCTCGCTGCCCGGCTTTCGTCCTTCGCGTCTGGAACCAACTCACCCTCTGTCAGACAAAATAACTCAGGCGGAGCGCCAAGCTCTGATCCCTACCATTAACAAGATCAAGGCTCTCCTGGGAAATGTCCTTAACGGCATTGATCTGGTCCGAGTCTCGATCTCCTGGCGGGTGATCCCCTTAAGCCGCCTCCCCGGCTTAATGTGTGAGTACACAGGCCGGAAAGATGACCCCCTTAGACACAGCCGCAACGATCTTCCTGAAGACGTTGCTGAGGACATGACCAAGGCTCTCTTGAATGAGAGCTTGGCAGACTGCGGGAGGACCGGCTTAAGCCCCTTCTACAAGACCAACCCGGCCCCAGCGGTAAGCCGCTGATCTGAACATCTTATTTTCTTCTGTAGATAGCTTTCATCTGAACCTTAAGAAATCGTCATTGTATTTTTCAGGCTGATGACAAATTCTGGAAGGTCAAATATGACCATGAGGCGGCCAAGAAGGCCAGGAAGGCTAAGAAAGCCGCCAAGAGAGCCGCTCCCCGCAAGAAGGGAAGCAGGCCCACTGCCTCAGAGCTGCTTCAACTGAGTGACAGCTCCGAGTCAGAGGTAACCCCTGAACCTGTGAGCTCTTGTTGCATTTCTTGTTTATTTCTGTCCACCTTTATCAATACTGTTCATCAACAGGATGACACCGGAGCAAGTAACCCGGTGGTTGAAGAGGTAATGACACTTTCCTCCGACTCGGAGCCCTTGCCAAGGCTGAAAGTCCGAAGGGTAACCCGGAAAGTAAGATTTTCACATCCTTTAGCTTATCAAGATCCTCAATTTCTTTTGAAGCAACAGATTCACGAGAGCCGGCGGCACACCCGGACCAACAAGGATGCTGACCTCTCCTCCGGCTTACCTGAGGCATCAAGGAAGCGCCGGACCGAGGTTATCTCCTCTGGCGGGTGTCATACGTCAACCTCTCAATTCTTCCGATTCAAATTATCAGGAAACATCTCCTTCCTCTGGTGACTCGATGCAGTCAAATCTGCCGGCTTTCAAGACCGTACCCGGGTAATGATGATCATCTCTTGCTGTGCTTTATCTTTACTCATACTTTTGTACTAACCTCTTGTCCTTTCAGTGCTCAAGTAAAGCTCAGTAAAAGAGCAAAGAAGAATAAGCCAGCGGAGGAATCGGTCGTGACGGAACCGGAAATTTCCGCTCAAGAGCCGTCAGCCGCCTCTGCTCCTGAAGCCACCGCTCCCACCGACGAGCCAGCCATGGAGACTTCCACCAACCCAGATATCTCCAGCCCGGCTCAGCCGGCCGATGACCCGGACGTGGTAATCACCCGGACAGAGTTTGTTGAGCCGGGGAGACCCACTGTGCTGGCCAAGCACTCCGCCAAGGAAGAGTTTCTAGAGCGCAGCCGGGCCAATCTGGACCTCACCAATTACACAAACTTGAGCGTCGGAGAGATCGTCTCCGGCTATGTGAGTCAGGTGCACAAGAGCCGGGATTTGGAGAGCAACATGGTGAATCAGATACAGCAGAAGTCTTGGGTACCACTCTAATTCTTACTGCATAGTTATCTTTACCATACTAGCCCCCAAGTCGACGACTTATGATTGAATATGTTGTAGACTTAAGTTCCGGCTTACTTCCATGAACCGGTAATTTGTAGATAGAAACGTTCGACATGCATTAGCCCCCAAGTGCCAAGTGTCTTTGCTTGGAAAGCGCTTGGGACTTTAAATTCGCATATTAACTATTCATATTATAACCCGGAAATTGTGCAGGCTGCTTGCAAGAAGCTTGAGGCTGACATCTCCGATCTGAAGACCCGCCTGAAGACGCAGGAAACCGAGACCCAGAAGGCCAACGCCAAATTTGTGTCCAGTATTGCCGCTCAAGAGAAGCTGAAGAAGAACTTTGAAGCTGAAAGGAAAACTTGGGCCGAAGAGAAGGCTGTCCTGGTGAGCCGGCCGAACAGGCGGAGAAGGCTCTGACGGAGAAAACCGCCGAACTCTCCGGCTTAAAGCGCCACGTGTCACAGATGGTTGCCGCAATCTTCGGTAAGTCATTCCACCGGCTCTCGTCCAGTTTATAATCTTTATATCTCATAACCCATCATTGCCAGCAGTTTATCTTACTCTGTTAAATAGGTCCCAGAAGCGCCAACCTCAACCAAAGTGTGCTGACCAATTTGAAGGCCGTGTACACCCTGGTGGAGCAACTCTACACCGGGTCACAGCGCGCCTTGGCCGTGGTGGCCCTATCCAATGAGGTGCCGACTCACCTGGCGGAAGTTCTTCGCTGGCTTGCCGTTCTTCCTCAGCATGTCCAAGAGCTGCGACGGGCCTCTGCAAGAGCCGGAGCCATAGCTGCTCTGAGCCGGGCCAAGGCGTTCCTTCCAGAATTAGACCCGGCAGACATTGCCCTTGGCTATCCTAGCTTGAAGGAAGACAGCACCCCCTTCGACCAAAGGGACTTTGCAGCCTGCGTGAAGATCGTGCGCCCGGTGGCCACCCTGATTGGAAATGACACGGATCTGACCAAGTACCAGCCGGGTTACGATGCCGAGAATCAGAGGATCCCCACTCCGCGTTATGAAGCCATCAGCTTAGTCCCGCCGACTCGTAAGCACACCTTTGCCCCGGAAATTGACCCGGCCGGGTTAATTGACGAGGAAGCTCAATTTGAAGCTCTGAGCGGTATTGACTGGAAATCATCAACTTTTCAGGTCTTGGGAACAGCCGGAGGAGCGGAGAGGGATGAGCCGGAAGCTTCAACCCAGCAAGCATCTTAACTCTGTAGGCGACGTATTCAAACAATGCTTCACCCTTTTGAACTCAATGAATCTTGTAATAGAATATGCCCATTTTAACTTTGTCGTGCCATCGTGCACGTGCTGAATACTTAATTCCATGGAAGTTGTTTCCTTATATTCCTCCGGGTCATTCATGTTCCTTAAGCTCAAATAGTTGTCTTTAACTATCCTGCATAGAAAGACAAATCACAAGTCTCTAGGCGGCTTACCGCACGGAGAATCATAGTCTTATACATATAACCCGGAATATGAATCACAAAAGACTGGTTCTCAATTATGTCCTTGATATAACCGTAACAACACACTTACCGGCCTTTCAAGCTCACTTCCGGTTTATATAACCCGGGTAATAAGGCTGGTACCTCAATCCCGGTTTACCAGTCTTAACAACGCCGATTCTGTTCAACTAGTACTGTGAATCAAAGTTAAGCCGGCAAAGTGAGACCCGCCGTGCACACTATTGAAACAATCAGAAGAACTCGTTATAAATCAGAAAAAACTTAAGGGCTTCCGGTTCGAATACGACCAGAGACCCGTCCCAAAGGGGTTATGCTAAGATCCGAATATGATCATATAGCCCCAAGTGGGTGTGGCGATGCCAATCAAGAGGGTACCGACAGCTATGTTCTCTTTGGTTCGAATACGACCCATGTTTGAACAGGAAGCCCCCAAATGACCTTGAGAGTTGTTTAACGACGCTGATTCGAATACGATCCACGTCGGTTCCCGAAGGGGTTGAACTATGATTCAAATATGATCAAAGAAAACTCCCCAATGAGCTCGGCATTTTGCCAATCAAATGGGTATCGACAGCTATGTTCTCTTTGGTTCGAATACGACCTATGTTTGAACAGGAAGCCCCCAAGTGACCTTATCGCGTACGGCTAGATTTGAATATGATCATAAGCCAGATCCTCCTTCAAGTTATCATGTGATCTTGCAATGGAAACAATACGTCCACCATTGGAGGAGAAAAAAGGACAGAGGTCCTGCTTTATTGCTTATCATAATATATACATGGTTATAGAAATATATACATTATGAGAGCCGGTGGCTCAAGTGTAGTAGGGTCGAAGCTGAGCTATGTTCCATGGCCGACGGGTCTCCTCCTCCGACTTGCGTGAATATTTGTGCTCCCGAATGTCAATGAGGTAATATGACCCATTATGCAAGTTCTTGCTGACCACAAAGGGCCCTTCCCAAGGCGGGGATAACTTGTGCGCATCTGTTTGATCTTGGATGAGCCGGAGCACCAGATCACCTTCCTGGAAGACCCGGGACTTAACCCGGCGACTGTGATAACGGCGCAGGTCTTGTTGGTAAATCGCGGACCGAGCCGCTGCCACATCACGCTGCTCGTCCAACAAGTCAAGAGCATCTTGGCGCGCCTCTTCATTATCCGCCTGAACATAAGCCGCCACTCGAGGCGAGTCATGACAGATTTCACTGGGGAGGACTGCTTCCGCTCCATAGACCATGAAGAAAGGCGTGTAACCCGTAGACTTGTTAGGTGTAGTATTGATGCTCCATAACACGGAGGGCAACTCCTCCACCCAACAACCCGGCGTCCGTTGCAAAGGGACCAAAAGCCGGGGCTTGATGCCCTTCAGAATCTCCTGATTAGCTCTCTCAGCTTGACCATTGGATTGAGGATGAGCCACTGATGAAACATCAAGCCGAATATGCTCTCGTTGACAAAACTCCTCCATGGCGCCTTTGGATAGATTGGTACCATTGTCAGTTATAATGTTGTGCGGAAAGCCAAAGCGAAAGATCACCTTTTTCATAAACTGAACCGTCGTGGCTGCGTCACACTTGCTAACTGGCTCCGCTTCAACCCACTTTGTAAATTTGTCAACTGCCACCAAGAGGTGGGTCTTCTTATCCTTGGACCTTTTGAAAGGCCCAACCATATCAAGCCCCCAGACCGCAAAGGGCCAAGTAATTGGGATCATCCTCAGCTCCTGAGCCGGCACATGAGCACGTCGCGAGAACCTTTGGCAACCATCACATTTACTAACCAAGTCCTCCGCATCAGCATGAGCCGTCAGCCAATAAAAACCATGATGAAAAGCCTTGGCCACAAGGGACTTTGAGCCAGCATGATGGGCACAATCCCCTTCATGAATCTCACGCAAGATCTCTTGACCTTCCTCAGGGGAGACACAACACTGGAACGCTCCCGTAACACTGCGGTGATGCAGCTCACCATTGATAACAACCATTTACTTAGAAAAGTGTGTCCGGCCAAATGGGATCGAGCGTGTTGGGTTATGTGGTGCACCCCTGCAGGGAAGTTTATCTATTCGAATAGCCGTGTCCCTCGGTAAAAGGACGACCCAGAGTTGTACCTTGACCTTATCACAACTATAACCGGATACTTAATAAAATACACCCTTACAAGTGCCAGATACAACCCGGTGATCGCTCTCTAACAGGGTGACGAGGAGGGGATCGTCGGGTAGGATTATGCTATGCGATGTTACTTGGAGGACTTCAATCTACTCTCTTCTACATGCTACAAGATGGAGATGGCCAGCAGCGTAGTCTTCGACAGGATTAGCTATCCCCCTCTTATTCTGGCATTCTGCAGTTCAACCCACTGATATGCCCCTTTACACATATACCCATGCATATGTAGTGTAGCTCCTTGCTTGCGAGTACTTTGGATGAGTACTCACGGTTGCTTCTCTCCCTCTTTTCCCCCTTTCCTTTCTACCTGGTTGTCGCAACCAGATGCTGGAGTCCAGGAGCCAGACGCCACCGTCGACGACGACTCCTACGACACTGGAGGTGCCTACTACTACGTGCAGCCCGCTGACGACGACCAGGAGTAGTTAGGAGGATCCCAGACAGGAGGCCTGCGCCTCGTTCGATCTGTATCCCAGTTTGTGCTAGCCTTCTTAAGGCGAACTTGTTTAACTTGTGTCTGTACTCAGATATTGTTGCTTCCGCTGACTCGTCTGTGATCGAGCACTTGTATTCGAGCCCTCGAGGCCCCTGGCTTGTATTATGATGCTTGTATGACTTATTTATGTTTTAGAGTTGTGTTGTGATATCTTCCCGTGAGGCCCTGATCTTGATCGTACACATTTGCGTGCATGATTAGTGTACGGTCAAATCGGGGGCGTCACATAATCTTAGCGGGAGGAAAATACTTGGAAATAAAAGCATCTTTACACTTATTCCATGAATCAATACGATTTTTAGGCAGAGATGAAAACCAAGTTTTAGCACGATCTCGAAGTGAAAACGGAAATAGCTTCAATTTAACAATATCATTATCCACATCTTTTTTCTTTTGCATATGACACAAATCAACGAAATTGTTTAGATGGGATGCGGCATCTTCGCTTGGAAGGCCGGAAAATTGATCTTTCATAACAAGATTCGGCAAAGCCGCATTAATTTCACAAGATTCCGCATTAGCAGCGGGAGCAATTGGAGTACTAATAAAATCATTGTTATTGGTATTGGAAAAGTCACACAATTTGGTATTATCTTAAGCCAGCGTGACCAAGCAAGCAATCCAACACACGAGCACTCAAAAAGCAAACCAAGAAGACGAACGAAGAAAAGGAACATCTTTTCAAAAATCGTTTTAGAAGTGGGGGAGAGGAAAATGAGAGGTGAATAGCAAATAATGTAATGTGAGGGATGAGAGTTTATGATGGGTACTTGGTATGTCTCGGCTTGGCGTAGATCTCCCCGGCAATGGCGCTAGAAATTCTTCCTGCTACCTCTTGAGCCTGCGTTGGTTTTTCCCTTAAAGAGGAAAGGGTGATGCAGCAAAGTAGAGTAAGTATTTCCCTCAGCTTTGAGAACCAAGGTATCAATCCAGTTGGAGAAAACGCAACAAGCCACCGAATACCAGCACAAACAAACACCAACTTGCACCCAACGCGACATAGGGGTTGTCAATCCCTTCACGGTTATTTGCAAAGTGAGATCTGATATAGATGGATAAACGACAAAGTAATTTTTTTGGTATTTTTGGTTTATAGATCGGAAAGTAAAAGATTGCAAAGAAAGTAAATAGGAAACTAAAATTGTAGATCGGAAACTTATATGATGGAAAATAGACCCGGGGGCCATAGGTTTCACTAGAGGCTTCTCTCAAGATAGAAAATATTACGGTGGGTGAACAAATTACTTCCAAGCAATTGATAGAAAAGCGCAAAGTTATGACGATATCTAAAGCAATGATCATGAATATAGGCGTCACGTCCGTGTCAAGTATACCGAGACGATTCTGCATCTACTACTATTGCTTCACACATTGACCGACTCCTGCCTGCATCTAGAGTATTAAGTTCATAAGAAAAGAGTAACGCATTAAGTAAGATGACATGATGTAGCGGAATTAACTCAAGCAATATGATGAAAACCCCATCTTGTTATCCTCGATGGCAACAATACAATACATGTCGGTTCCCCTTCTGTCACTAGAATCGAGCACCGCAAGATTGAACCCAAAGCTAAGCACTTCTCCCATTGCAAGAAAAACCAATCTAGTTGGCCAAACCAAATCGATAGTTCGAAGAGACTTGCAAAGATATCAAATCATGCATATAAGAATTCATAGGAGATTCAAATAATATCCATAGATAAGCTGATCATAAATCCACAATTCATCGGATCTCGGCAAACACACCGCAAAAAATATTACATCGAATAGATCTCCAAGAACATCGAGGAGAACATGGTATTGAGAATCAGAGAGAGAGAAGAAGCCATCTAGCTACTAGCTATGGACCCGTAGGTCTGTGGTAAACTACTCACGTTCATCGAAGAGGCAATGGTGTTGATGTAGAAGCCCTCCGTGATCGAATCCCCCTCCGATGGGATGCCGGAAAAGGCCCCTAGATGGGATCTCACAGGTACAGAAGGTTGCGGCGGTGAAAAAGTGGTTTCGTGGCTCCCCTGGAAGGTTTTGGGGTAGTTGAGAATATATAGGCGGAAGAAATAGGTTGGTGGAGTCACGAGGGGCCCACAATGGTGGGGGCGCGCCCTACCCCTCTGGGCGCGCCCTCCGACCTTGTGGCCGCCTCATGGCTTTCCTGACGTGCACTCCAAGCCCTGTGGATGTCTTCTGGTCCAAGAAAAATCATCGCGAAAGTTTCATTCCGTTTGGACTCTGTTTGGTATTCCTTTTCTGCGAAACTATAAAACAAGGAAAAAACAGGAACTGGCACTGGGCTCTAGGTTAATAGGTTAGTCCCAAAAATCATATAAAATAGCATATTATGCATGTAAAACATCCAAAACAGATAATATAATAGCATGGAACAATCAAAAATTATAGATACGTTGGAGACGTATCAAGCGCTGAGGAGGAGGAAGGGGTGTCTCCGGTGGAGACAGTGTGGCGCGCCGAGGAGGTGGAGGAGAACGGCGCGACGACCGTGGAGGGTTGGAGCAGCGCCGCGGCCGCTGTTGGCATCGTCGTGTGACCCGTGTCCAAGGCGTGGTCGACGGAAGGAGAACCATGTCGGCCCGCATCTCTAGAGCACGCGCCTCCATGGGCGGAGGGTGGTGGGGGTGGGGCTCGGAGGAGGTGGAGGAGGACGGGGCAGCGACCATGGAGTGGTGGAGCAGCGTCCCGGCCGCCATATGCATCGCCATGGCCGAGGAGAGACGACATCGGAGGAGAAACCCTAGGAATACGAGGAGAGGACGGCGGCGCGAGGACGAGATGAGGGCAGGCGGACAAGGCATAGCATAGCTTGCATGGACGTAGGCGCTAATGAGCCGGCCCAAGTATGTTGTTGTGATGTGATGTGAAGGTAGGCGAAAGATAGAAGTGGTGGGATATGGTGGGATGTGAGGCAGGACTACCAACTAAGACATTAGGAGTAGAGATAGTATAATATTGTATGCAAAAGAAATAGTATAATATTGCCAGGCACATTAGCAGGCGCACCCAGGCGTCCCTCTTCTAGCGCCTGGTCCAGGCTAAGTAGGATGCCTAGTTTATACTCCAGGCTAATCAAGTTGTCCCATCAACAGGCCAGGCTAGCACTCAATTTTCCTTTCAAGGTGATTGAGTCTCTCCCTTTCAAGGTAGGGGGCGTCGCTGGTGCATCCAGTACTTCCCTGAAGGCAATGCGGCCGAGTGCGTCGGCTCGGTCTCCTTCTTCCTCGCCCTTCTCGATGATAATGTCACCGAGCCTCTCAAGGTGCAGTACGATTTCAGCTTCGTCGACGAGCTTGAGAAGCAGGATCCAGGATATATCCGTGCAAATGAGCCACATGGTTTCTCTAGCTCACACCATGTTGGGGTTACGATGGTTTCATCAAAAGAGACGCGCTTGAGAAATCAAAGCATCTAAACAAGGATAGTTTCACCATCCGCTGCGACCTCTTCGGTTAATCTCTCCATCAAGGTGCCACCTTTTACCATACATCAGCATATCAACGACCTCCTCCTGTCCAAGGAAGGCACCGACGTGTCATTCAATGTTGGCGGCTTAGCTTTGTTTACACCGACTCGCTTCCCGATATGGAGATAGACACGGGGGAGGAGAAAAAGGGTGGCGAAGAAGCATTATGGTTGCAACACTTGCTTGTGGCTACGGATAGATATGATCTCCAAAGGTTGAAGGTACTATGTGAAGAAAAGTTATGTAAGCACATAGACGTGAAGTCGGTGAAAACTATTTTTATTCTAGCTAAGAGGCACAACTGTTGTGGATTGAAGGAGGTGTGCCTTGAATTCCTCAAGGCTCCTGCTAATTTGAAAGAAATAACAGCAGCTGGCGTCTTTGACGATATAATTATGACAATGCCCCTTTCTTTTAAAAGAGCTAATCGGCAAGTTTTCTTCCTAGAATCGACAAAAATGGTTAGTTCCTTGAGATCTATGTTTCTAGTTCGAACCCTTACTCTCTTGCCACCATTCGATGTATTATATGTATGTTGTGTGACCAAGACATTTTACTTGCATGCATGTATGTATACTTTCTAGATTTGGGACTTGAACTATCTTGTTCACTTTCTTTCTTTCTTTCAGACGACAAATCAGATGAAGGCGATGGCTTGGACAATATAGCTACATAATGCCCCTCCGTTCTCCAAGATACCAGTGCCAAAATTGCTTCCATTACGGATTACTAGTAATGGTATGTGCTTTTGTTAGTTTCTATCCATAGTTTTAGAACATCTCCTCAATTTGCTTTCGAACCACCATTCCATGTACAAAGTACAATTATGAAGATTTATAGCTTGTGGTCCAATATGGGTCCACCAAACTAATTGCAAAAATATTTGGTATTTTTTAGAGCACCCTATTGGTAGTTGAGTGACCCAAAGCCATATGGTTTTTTAGAACAAATCCAAGGCCATGTGTAAAGGGCTGGACCTGGATTTTTTTGCTACATTTTTATTGGGCCGGTAATATTAGTCCTAGTCGTTTGTGTCCATCATGTGCTATGTGTGCTACTACTATTGTACTATACAGGCTCCCGGATCCTATTCCCCGCATACCACGGGTGATAGCGATCAAACGTGTACCCCCAGGTCACTACCGATGTTGTATGGGCTTGCACACTTCTATTTTTTATCTATTTTGGGAAGGTTTCAGAACCTTCCTTGAGCCGGATTTTTTTGTTTTTTCTTTCATCATTATTTCATTTTCCTTCGTTTTTTTAATTTTGCCAAACATTTTCATATTTCCAACATTTTCTGAATACACTATTTTTCCTAAATCACGAACATTTTATGATTTTCTGAATACTCTTTCAAATCATGAACAGTTTTTGAATCAGCGACCAATTTATGATTTTGCACACATTTTCATCAAAATCACAAACATTGTTTTAATTCATGGACATTTGTATTTACTTCTCAAAGATTTTATTTTCAAATTCCTGAATATTTTCTAATTTTAGAACTTTTTTAAACCCCATATGTTTTTAAAAAAACTGGGATTTTTTAAAAACCCCAAGCAAAAAAGAAACGAAAAAAACCAGGGGCGCCCCTCTTCGCACTTGGGCTGGCCCAAATCGTGCGTGGAAGGGACATGGGGTTGCGCGTTTCGTAGCTATTCTGCGCGTTCCCTCAAGAAAAGAAAAAATGCTATTCGGCGCATAGGTCGGAAAAGAGGACCTCTCTGCAGGGCTGCCGCCAACCATGAATTAGGGCAACCGGTTTATTTGGAGATTGATATAACCAGAAAATCTCCAAGATGTTGCGGCGGCCAAGTATGCATGCCGTCAGTTGAAAACTCGTTGATCGATTCCTAGCTGCCGCGTGACCAGCAGGCTGTTGCGTCGAGCCTGCAGCTGCATGCATCCGGCAAACCAAGCACCGGATTTAGTGGTGAGTTACTCTTGCTGCTCACGAAGGACTAGTTGGTTTGATGATCGCGGTTTCTGTTTGAGCTACGTGAGAAGAACTCTGTTGAGATTACTACTACTTGGATCGTGAGAAGGATTTGTTACTGGAGGTTACAAAGCGGCAGTTTGAATCAATTGCTTTGGAAATTGCATCTGTTCCTACCGGTATCGTGAAAATCAGGCGGCCGTATCATAGCCCTTACGAATTCAATCTCTCGAGTGTGAGTGCTAATCTGCTATACAGTACCCGGCACTTCGGCACATAGCCCATATCAGATTCAGATCCGGTTAAATTTCCCCCAACAGCCATGTCATTTGCCGGTGTGTCTATCATCGGCGACGGCAAGGCCGTTGGCCACGCCATCAACGTACCCACGGCCAGTGGCTACCACCTGCTTGTGGTCAACAACTACTCGCGTACAAAAGCCACCACACCTACTGGCACGGGGATCGTCTCACTCGATTTCATGGTAGGAGGCCATCGTTGGCGCATCGAGTACTATCCTAATGGCGACCGCTCAGAGTGCACCGACTCCCATATCTCTCTTTTTACGCCTAGTTGACAGAAGTGTAACAGGGACTTTGAAGGTGAAGTTCGATTTTAGTTTTGACAACCAGCATGAGAAGCAAGATTCATCATATATTCTTGCAGTGAAGCCAAACGTCTTCTCCAGCCCAAGCACATCTTGGGGTTACAACAATTTCATAAAAAGAGAAGATCTTGAGAAATCAAATAATCTTAAGGACGATTGTTTCACCATCTGATGTGATATTGCGATTGCCACCACCGTTGATCTCTTTATTATGGTACCACCTTCAGGAATACATGAGCATATCAGTGACCTCCTACTGTCCAAGGAGGGCACCGATGTGACATTCAAGGTTGGCGGGGAAGAGTTTGCTGCCCACCGGTGCGTGCTCGCAGCTCGGTCTGCAGTGTTCAAGGCAGAGCTCTTTGGCCCTACGAAGGACGGCAAAATGGAAAGTGTCATACAGATCAAAGATATGGAATCAAAAGTTTTCCGGGCCTTGCCTAGCTTTATTTACACCGACTTACTGCCCGAAATGGAGATGAACACAATGCAAGAAGGAAAAGCCCAAGAAACATTGTGGCTGCAACATTTGCTTGCAGCGGCGGATAGATATGATCTCCAAAGGCTGAAAGCACTATGTTTTTTTTTAGAAAAGGAGGATGATCCCCGGCCTCTGCATCTGGGCGATGCATACGGCCACTTTATTAATTACTTTCATAAGATCTTACAAAGTCATACAACAGCAAGACTAAAGCTACCGTCTAAGCAACAACTGTCGCTACACCTATCCAATTGATGAAGGGGCGCTGATAGTCTTGGCCTAATACCAAACAGACATCGCAGCCAAACCTAAACATCTAAGACCTGAGGTCCCAACCAGGACGCCTGCCGGGTATGGGCACCTACCAGTCCGGCGCACTCCTCAACCAGGACGTCTGCCGGGTATGAGGCCGCCGCAGCCACCTGCCACCAATCCATCTTCAGAGCTGTACTGTTGCATCTCCCTTGCACGGTCTAGCTACCGTCGACGCCACCATGACGCCAGACAGCTTCCTCCTCCAGCGCGAGTCCATCTCCGCGCATCGGACGCTGAGACTCCACTGCGCCATGCCGCCGAGACCCATCGTCGATGATACTATTGATGCCACACCGCTCCACCTACATGCCATCTCGCGTCGACTCCGAACTACCAGCAACTCCACCACCCTGAGCAGTCCTCAGCCGACGCCTTCAGGAAGGAACACGACACCAAAGTGCCATCGTCGCCCAAACAGAGGAAGAGAGGCTTTCGCCTGCGCTCATGGCAGAGGTGGGGGGCGTATGATACACACCGAAGCCTCCAGGAAGGTAATCGACGCCAAGGGCGTCGACTTTGGTGCGGCCGCCACGCCGGCCTGGAGTTTCCCCCGGATCCATGCCCACCCGCCAGATCCGTCCAGGCAGTATTGGCGTCGACCGTAGTCGCTACCGTAGCCAGCACGAACCGGGGTAGATCGAGTCAGAGACGACGCCTCCCATGGTAACTCCGGGCGGCCATCGAGGAGCCGCCGTAGCGCCGCCGCCTCCACGCCGCCCTCGCAGCCGTGGAAGGCCCCCCATCTGCACCCACGGGTGCCGCCTCCAGGCAGGCCGCACCGCGCGCCACTGATCAAGGCCGCCGCCCCGAGATCCCCGCGCCGCCCGAGGCACCGGTGGTCAGATCTGAAACAGATCGACCACGGCCACCATAGGCGCGCCCCGAACGGCCCGCCAAGCGACCACCGGGGGCCGTCACCCCCTGAGCCCTCGCCGGCGCGCCCCGTCGCCAACCGCCGCCGAACGCCACCCGCGCCAGGTCCGGCCGCTGCGGGGAGGAGAGATCCCGCCGCCACCGACGCCAACCGGGCTTCGCCCGACGGCGCGCCCCGGCGGCGGCGGCCGGGAAAGGGAGCCGAGGGTTTGACGGCGCTAGGGTTCCCCCTTGGTCGCCGCGCGGGGGCGACCCAGGGGAGGGGAGAGGTCAGATGGGGAGGTATGTGAAGAGAGGTTGTGTGAACATATAAACGTGAGCTCTGTGACAACTATTCTTATTCAAGCCGAGCAGCTCAACTGTTGTGGATTGAAAGGGGTATGCTTTGAGTTTCTCAAAACTACCACTAATTTGAAAGAGATAACAGCCGCAGACGGATTGGACGACATAACTATAACATGCCCCTCTCTTCTAAAAGAGCTCATTGCCAAGCTTGTTTCCTAATATCATCAGACACACACGGTTAGTTGTTGATCATGTATATTTTTCAAAGATAGTATTCTAAAGGGGCCTGTCTAGGACACATCTAAACTGATGTCCACTTTGTTTGTGGTTTAATTTTTTTTGTCTTAGTTTTTTTTTATTTCTTGTTGCTGCATTATATATTTGTGAGAGTTTAAATGTGACATCCTAAAAAACATCTAGATATGAATTAGACAAACTGATTCTAAAGTCTATGTTTATAGGTTGCAGTCTGGCTTTGTTGCCAGCATTTGATGTGCTTCATGATGTGCTATAGAGACATTTTAGTTGGATGTGTCGTGTGCATCTTTCCTTGATTCCCGTTTCTCTATTTAGAGATATCATCTTTTACACTGTCTTTTCTCAGTAAGTTACGACATGAACCATCTTTCTTTTCTTTCCTTTAGGCGGCAGCTCCAGTAGAAAAAAGTCTGTGGCGCTGGAGGTTGTTGGACTGGAGGCTAGCTTAAAGATTATTAGTGATGGTTCAAACTAGTGTTTGTCCCTATTCAGAGCATGTAGTCAATTTTGTGTAATTTTATCACGGTTTTGCTAAAGCACATCTAGATGTGCTCTAGTTATTGCACAAATTAGAGCACATCTAGATGTGCCCTAGATAGATCCATTTTATTATGGTTATATCAGCTTGCCAATCGGATGGACTTTCATGTTCCACTGACTTGACAAGTTTATGATATTTGGTTATTCACGCAAGAACGAAATCAGATTAGTATTTTAGAATGTCCTACCGAATGTTGGCTAATTTTTTTAAATAATACAATTATATTATTAAATTTTAGAAATATTACGCCGTAATTTTTTTTAATAATACCCAGTCGATTGAATTCAGTCATCCTACGGGTGGCCTACTGCTGGCCGATTGGATCCAGCCGTCCTACTGGTGGCCGATTGGCCCCCAGCAGGCCGACTGCCGGCCGATTGGATCCAGTCGGCCCACTGCTGGCCGATTGGCCTTAGTTAGCCATTTCTGGCCTATTGGCGCCCAGTCTGCTTCCTCTAGCACAACAGGTGCATGCACCCATTTATCTGTTGAATAGGTATTTGAAAAATATTGAAGAACTATTTGAAAAAATGTTGATCATGCATATAAAAATGTTAATCAAGCATTTAAAAAAAGATGTTGAACAAGTATTTGAAAAATGTTGAACAAATATTTGAAAACTGTTGAATAGGTATTTGAAAAATGTTGAAGAAGTATTTAAAAAAATGTTGATCGTGTATATAAAAATGTTAATCAAGCATTTGCAAAAAATGTTGAACAAGTATTTGAAAAAATGTTGAACAAGTATTTGAATTTTTTTTGCAAATACTTGTTCAACATATTTTCAAATAGTTGTTCAACATTTTTATATACATGATCAACATTTTTATAAATACTTGTTCAACATTTTTATATACATGATCAATATTTTTTCAAATACTTGTTCAATATTTTTTCAAATACTTGTTCAACATTTTTTGCAAATGCTTGAATTATTTTTTTATATACATGATCAACATTTTTTTAAATACTTCTTCAACATTTTCAAATACCTATTCAACAGTTTCAAATATTTGTTTAACATTTTTCAAATACTTGTTTAATATATATTTTTCAAATGCTTGATTAACATTTTTATGTGCATGGTCAACATTTTTAAAAAATACTTCTTCAACATTTTTCAAATACCTATTCAACAGATAAGTGAGTGAATGCACCTGTCGGCCTAGAGGAAGCAGACAGGGCGCCAATCGGCCAGCAGTGGGCCGACTGGATCCAATCGGCCCCAATTGGCCACTAGTAGAATGACTGGATCCAATCGGCCAGCAGTAGGCCGACTGAGTATTATTTCTATTTTTGGGTTTTATCATTTATGCCACGGGTTGTGTCCCACTACTCAGTTTTGCCACTGGGAATTTCAACCGCTCTAAAATGCAATCGCTTCGTTAAACACATGCTCAAAAATGCCACTAGACACCATTATTGTGATCTCAAATCTCTTTTGCCATGTTATAATGACATAAATACCTATGGACCAATATTCCAGCTCTCCCTCTATCTCGCCACAATAAAATGTGGGGCCTACTTGATTCCAACAACGTTCTTATTTTCCTGTAAAACTAGTCGCTTGGTTAGTCCTGACAAGTGGGGCCTCACTTATCATTGTGAGATAGAGAGAAATGACATGTGGGTCTAGGCTTATTTTTCTCATATAACATATGGTCCACGGGTTTGACGTGAAAATAACAATGTCTAATGGCATTTTTGAGCAAACATCTAACAGAACGATGACATTTTTGAGATATCTAACGGAATTTTTGAGCAAGCATCTCAGGATCGATGTCATTTTTGAGTAGTTGTAAATTCTAATGGCAAAACTGAGTAGTGAGACACAAGTAGTGACATAAATGGTAAAAACCCTATTTTAAAAAATTATAATTACGACGTAATATTTCTGAAATGGAAAACGCTTGGTGTCAACCGGCGGATTTTCTCTCGCTCGTCCGCCGTCTCCCACGGGCGACGCGTGTCCCTGTGGGCCTGCACCGCTTTGCATCCTGCCTTATCTTCTCGTCCGATTGCTCCCACCCACATCTTTTGTTTTCTTATGCCTTCTTTCTTCCTTCCCCAGCCATACATCCTTCTCCATTACGCACACAATCAGGGACCTGCTCGGAGATGTTGGAGACACCCACGAACAGCTCTTTCCCACGGCCATGGAGGTAGCATGCGAGCATACATGGCCATGCAAGCCTCGTTGGACATCACAACCCGACCATGGGCAGCCATGGAGGTAGATGCAAGTAGCAGCTAGTGGCTACAACAACAAGCGCCATGGAGGTAGCATGCGAGCTCGTCGGATGACACGACCGATGACGGGGATTGGCGGCGCTCGAGCCGGGAGTTCGGAGGATGGATGGCCTTGTGGTTGGCGGCGACGATGTGAATGACGGTGGTGTTGATGGCAAAGATGTCAGTGTTTCTGTAACTTCATTTTCATTGATTTTTTTCGCAACATCCTCTATGTTGCAAAAGTTTTTCCGCAACATCATCAATGTTGCAATTGTTTTTCGGCAACAACGCCCATGCTGCAGAAAAGTGAAGGCGATTTTTATTCTGCAACATCATTTATGTTGCAAAAGTTCCTTCCGCAACAATACCCATGTTGCAAAAAGTGAAGACGAAAAAAATCTGCGACATCATCTATGTTGTAAAAGTTCCTTCCGCAACAACACACATGTTGCAGAAAAGTGAAGACGATAAACATTTCTGCAACAACACCTATGGTTTAAAAGGGTTTATGCAACATGTGCTCTGTTGCAATGATGGGACTGGGTTGGCCATTGGATGACATCAAATCTAACGGTTGTTGGTGCGGTGGATATTTTTAGATTATCCGCCTTATTTTTTAAAAAATAGCCCGAATGTTGCACCAGGCGCGTGATGGATCGAAGTATGTTCATGCCACTGGTCATCTATGTTCCAGTCCTGGAGAGACCGAGAGACCATAATTGCCACAGCTTTTGTTTCCCAAACGCATGCAGCCGCTTAAACGTACTCCGAAACCAACGTTGTTCCAAATAACCAAACATGTCCGTGTCTTCATCGAAAGACGGCTGGTTAGTTTCCATGTTAAAGTAGTTTGTTGTGTGGGCGCTGCTATGCGTGTGTCGGCGATGTTTGCATATTATCCACCGTCTTAATTGTCGTTGGAATGCCCGAGCTGACAGCCGTTTGATGTAGTGTCTGTTAGAAGGGAGAGAAGGATTAGGTGCGCAATATGATGGATGTATTATTGAGCCTTGAGGGAGAGTATATATTGAGTACAAGGTTTGGAGGGCAAGACGCCTCTCCTAGAGATAAGATAGGAGATGGATTACAAATCCTAGACTATCAAAACATATGTCACCCAAATATATCTCTAACATCCCCCCCCCACAGTCGTAGCGGTAGCGTTGCGAACAACAGGAGCGACGCGGACGGTCAGACTGAAGAGAATAGTAGCCGACGGACTGACATCCCCCCGCAGTCCTAGCGGGAGCGTCGTGGACGGTGTCGCATCGCGGACGCGTTGAGAGGCCAGCAGAGAAGGACTCGATAATGGTTGCGGCACCAATCGGCGCGGGTCAAATGTCGCCCGCGGTTGTGGGAGTAGATGAAGCGGTCGGGGTAGATGACGGCGACGCTGGCGACGAGCTGGTGCTGGACGAAGACGAAGGGGTGGACGGGCGGCGGCAGCTACGAAGGTAGCGGCGGCGGCGGCCTGACGGCGGCGGCGGCTAGGTTAGGAGTGCAGCGGCGCTGCTCGAAGTAGGCGAAGAACCCTGACAGCGTGACGAAGACCGGCGCGGACGGTTGCGTCCCCGCGCCAAGGAAGACGGCGCGGCGCATACCACGGGAGGTCGACGCGCGATGACGGCGGAGCGGACCGCGGGATGCGGCGCTACGACCCGAAGGGGCGACACAGCGGCGGCTAGCGGGTCGGGGCGATGGCGGGAAGACCTCTGGGCGGCGGCAGGGACCGCGGGCCGCGACGCTGCGGCCCGAAGGGGCGACGCAACAGCGGTTCGCGAGTCGGTGCAACCGCGGGGACAGCCTTAGGACGACGGCGTGGACCGCGTGCCACGCTCGCTACGGCTGGATGGGGCGACACAGTGGCGGCGCGAGGGTCGGTGCAGCCACGGGACCCCATGGAGTGGACGACCTCGGAGCGGCGGGGGACCACTGGCCGCGACACTACGGCTCGAAGGGGCGACGCAGCGGTGACGCGGGTCGGTGCAGCCGGGAAAAGAACCACGGGGCGGCGGTGCTGCGGCCCGACGGGGCGACGCAGCGGCAGCCCATTGCTCAACCGGTGAAGAGGTGCACCGTACTCGGAGTTGATCTTCACGGAACCTGCGGAGGCGCGCGCAACCGACGAGCCAGATTGGTCGCAAGGCGTAGATGAAACGGATTGCATGCGCTCAGGTGATCAATGCAAGTCGAAGCGTCTTGCATTGTCGGACTTAGTAGCACACGACGGCCGGCCAGGGATCACACGTTGTGCCAAGCCACAAGTCCAAGCATCACGTTTGACCAGGCCAACTAGACGCCTGTATGCCTTGACGTCCAAGTGAAAAAACGCGTGCTGGGCCAGCGTAGCACGCACGCACGCAGGCGACCGTGGTCGTTGCATCCAACGCCTGCGTTGGACGCGCGGTGACCTACGGTTACACGGCATGGCGGCCACGAGTTGCACCAAGACGCGCCATCTTGTAGGAAGAAGCATGATGCAAGCTTTTGTCCCGGTTGGTAAGGGCCTTTAGTCCCGGTTTTTGAACCGGGACTAAAGGGTCGTTACTAGTACCTCCCTCTTTAGTCCCGTTTCTCACACGAACCCGGGACTAAAGGCTGTCCATGTGGACGCAGCCTGAAGCTCCACATTTAGTCCCGGTTAGTGTTACCAACCGGGACTAAAGGAAATTTTATGATATTTTTTTTTAACTTTTTTTTGCGAATTTTTTTTATTTTTTTTATTTTCAAATTTCTGAATTATTTTAACCTCTAATCTCTAATCACCACCCCTCGTCACTGCTCAATTTATCCTCTAATCTCTAATCACCCCTCATCATTCCAAATCATCTAACTTTCCGGACGGTCACCCATCCTCTCACTACTCCAGCCTGAGCACGCTTAACTTTCGGGTTCTATTCTCCCTCGTTTCCAAGTCTGCACTTGTTGTTTTCCTGACAATAGTAAGATGTCAATTCTATTAACCCTCAGAAATTTAGCTTGAGCATGAAGTGACACATTTCACTGTTTGAGTTTGAAACTATTGTTTTAAAAAACAATATTATTTAGTAACACTATTATTTCTGGAATAATTAGTTTGACCATTGTTTGACCACAGTTTGACCAGATTTGACAAAAATTCAAAAAAACTGAAATAATTATTTAGTAACACTAATATTCTAGAATAATTAGTTTGACCATTGTTTGACAAAAATTTGAAATTTTGAATTTTTTTGCCTCTCCAGATCTTAAAAGCCCCGTATCTTTTTTTCTGTTAGGTTTTTAAGGATTTTGAAAATGTTTAACGGGGTTCCCCCAGTTAAATTCGGATGTAACTTTTCAAGTAGATGATTTTTTATATAAAAAACTTTTTCATCCGAGTTCGTATGCAAAAGTTATGCCCATTTTAAGAAATTCCAGAGAGATTTTGCAAATAAAGTCGAAATTCATATTTGTTAATTTTTCCAGCAACTAGACCACATATCACATGGGAAACTTATTTTATTTTATTGACATTTCCATCATTTTCTTTTGTTTTTTCTAAAACTGAAAAGGCGGTCCACAGGGGTGTAGAGTTTGATGGGGCCTTTAGTACCGGTTCGTGCCATGAACCGGTACTAATGCCTCAAAGCCCATTAGTACCGGTTCGTGCCACCAACCGGTACTAATGAGCATCGCACCCTTTAGTCCCGGTTCGTGGCACCAACCGGGACTAAAGTGCCCAGGTGAACCGGGACTAATGCCTTAGCCGCACGAACCGGGACCAATGCTCACATTAGTCCCGGTTCGTGACTGAACCGGGACTAATGTGAATATTGCCCTGTGACGAAAGCCCTGTTTTGTACTAGTGACATGGGGTTGATGAAGAAGTCCCGATCCGATTGAGGTGACGACGGTTGGCGCAGTGACTTGCGAACGGAGGCACAAACGCCGGCCGTTCAAGCCGCCGTGTGCCGCGTGAGGATGCCGAGTCGAAGAAGACGCCGGTGGAGTCGATGCCAAAGTCGAAGTAGAGGTGTAGGGGTCGATGGCGGCAGGCGACGCAAACCGATCGTAGATCGGAAAACCAAAAAGAAACGTCGATCAAAACGACCGGCGAGAGAGAAAAACCCGGAGCAAGAGCTCGGGAAAAAGACTCTCTAGGGCAGCCGGTCAACACGACCGGCGGACGAACCCTAGATACGGGCAGCGCGGCCCCCGGTGACGATCATGGAGACCGACCGCCCCGGGGGCGGCGCGGAGCGGAAGCGACGGCGGCGGCTAGGGTTTGGATCGGTTAGGCCGATACCATGTTAGAAGGGAGAGAAGGATTTGGTGCGGAATATGATGGATATATTATTGAGCCTCGAGGGAGAGTATATATTGAGTACAAGGCTTGGAGGGCAAGACGCCTCTCCTAGAGATAAGGTAGGAGATGAATTACAAATCCTAGACTACCAAAACATATGGAACCCAAATATATCTCTAACACTGTCCACGCCCCGTATGCCCACTCGTTACTTTCTGCAACAAACGCTCTGTTGCAGAAAGTGTCCGCGCCCCTCATGCCCACTCATTACTTACCGCAACAAACGCTCTGTTGCAGAAACAAGATCGCATGCCCACTCGTTACTTCCCGCAACAAACGCGTTGTTGCAGAAATAAGGCCGCATGTCCACTCATTACTTCCGGCAACAAACACTCTGTTGCAGAAACAAGACCGCATGTCCACTCGTTACTTCCCGCGACAAATACTCTGTTGCAGACCGCATATGCCCACTCGTTACTTCCCGCAACAAACGCTCTATTGCAGAAACAAGACTGCATGCTCACTCGTTACTTCCCGCAACAAACGCTCTATTGCAGAAACAAGAGAAATAGCAGGGAGCACCACCATCACCACATCGTCCAGAAAATGGGGGAAGGGATCTCTGATCCATACCTGCTTGAGTCGTCGCCGACCACCGCCGACCACCGCCGACCCTGAGCCAATCGTCGACGCAACCGCGTAGGATAATCCCCGGACACCCAACGCCCCGCCACGTTCACCGCCCTCCAAAATCCAGCTGCTCACACTCCTAGCCACACAAGCCCACGATACTGCGGGATGAAACCCCCCTTCTGTTATCCAGTTGTAGGAATGGATGTTCTGAAACAAAAGATGAGTTGCAGGAAACGTACACGCCTCTAGCGGGCGCGGGAGTGCTCTCGATCATCTGATAAAACATAGATCGAACGGCCACAGAGCCAGCGGACCAGCGCGCGATCGGCCGACAGAAGGTAAGCTTTTCCCTTGTCGTGTTGTATACGCCTGATACTGCCCGCAGTTCCTTGTCCGTCTCCGCTTCAGGTTAGAGTCCGGGTGTGTTCTGGTGTTGCATGTTCGCGTGTATATATACATATACGTACCATCGAGGGAACAGCGTACCAAATTTTGTCCTACGGCGTGCGTCGTGTTCTCTTCTCCGGTGGCTCGTACAGGAGCGTGGATCGAGCTTCCCGCAGCTCGTACTTGCGTATACACACTGTGTACGCAACGCACTAGAACTCCAATCTGCCATGTCATTTGCCGGCGTGTCTCTCGTCGGCGGCGGCAAGGCCATCGGCCACGCCATCAACGTCGTCGCAGCCAGCGGGTACCACCTGCTTGTGGATAACGCCTACTCACGTACCGAGGCCACTACACCTACTGGCACGGTGATCGTCTCTCTCCCTTTCATGGTAGGAGGCCGTCGTTGGGACATCAGGTACTATCCTAACGGCCAAACCTTAGAGGATGCCGACTATGTATCCGTTTATCTTCGTCTTCTCGATAAAGATGTTGCAGAAACGAAGGTGTTGTACGAATTTAGTTTCGTCGACGAGCTTGAGAAGCAAGATTCGGCCTATATTCGTCGAGCCCAGCCAACAAACTTCTCCAACTGTCATCCATCTTGGGGTTACCCTAATTTCATGAAAAGAGAGGATATTGAGAAGTCAAACCATCTAAACGATGATTGTTTCACCATCCGATGAGACCTTGCCATTGCCTCCACCATCGATCTCTTCATTAAGGTACCGGCATCTTGTATACAACACCATATAAGCGACCTCTTGCAGTATGAGGAGGGAGCTGACGTGACATTCAAGGTTGGAGATGACACATTTGTTGCTCACCGGTGCGTGCTTGCAGCTCCGTCTGCGGTCTTCAGAGCAGAGCTATTTGGCCCCATGAAAGAGGGCACAATAGGAGGTGTCATCCATATAGAAGACATGGAAGCAAACGTGTTTAAGGCATTGCTTAGCTTTATTTACACCGATTCACTGCCTAAGATGGCGATAGACACATTGGAGGATGAAAGGGAAGACCAAGAAGTGTTGTGGCTACAACACATGCTTGAAGCGGCGGATAGATATGATCTTCCGAGGCTGAAAGTACTTTGTGAAGAGAAGTTGTGCCAACACATAGATGTGGGCTCGGTGACTACTATTCTTACTCTAGCCGAGCAACATAACTGTTCTGGATTGAAGGAGGTATGCTTTGAGTTTGTCAAGA
Source organism: Triticum aestivum (assembly GCF_018294505.1). Lineage (NCBI taxonomy): Eukaryota > Viridiplantae > Streptophyta > Magnoliopsida > Poales > Poaceae > Triticum > Triticum aestivum. The sequence goes on along the minus strand of NC_057802.1, from coordinate 495,336,733 downwards.
CTCCTGCTAATTTGAAGAAGATAGTTGCGGTTGACGGCTTGGAGGACATAACAAGAACATGCCCCTCTCTCTTAAAAAAGCTCATTGCCAAGCTTGTGGGCCTTTAATGTGCCTTAAAGAAAATCATTGCCAAGACTCGTCCATAAGAAAAATGGTAAGTAACATTGTTATTATTTCCCTCGCCAAAAAAACATTGTTATTATTTCTTAAAGATACTACTCTAAACATTTCCTATGGTTGCAATATCTTGCCATCATTTAATGTGCCAAGCTTTTTTTTAGATTTATGTTTCCCTGTTTGGAGAAGCGACCACTGGCATGTGTTGAATTGCTTCTTGAATCTTCATCTTTTTCCATCTTTCAGGCGAAAGCTCAGGCAACAAAAAGATAATGGAGATGGTAGCTTTGAAAGTCTAGCAGTCTACACATCATGCCCTTCTGTTCTCAAGATACACTCAAGGTTGATTAGCAATGGTCTGTATTGATTTTCATTTAGCAGATATACAAAATGTAGTTGAAAAGTAGTCCTATTTGATCTTAGAGAGCGATCAGTTGCAGTAGTTTGTATGAGGAATTTTGTGCGCAGCTCCTATCTTGGGTTTCAGCAATCCACTAGCTCAATGGGCTGCTGCTTAGTTTTTCTTATCTTCTTTATTTACTCTTGGCTATATCTAGTTTAGTTTTTTGTTAGCCTTTCTTGTACAGTTCTAGATATGTGGCAGCCTGGTAGGAGTAATCCTACGGTTTTATGTCAAAAAATTATGTTCTCTTAATTATGTGTGATGTAACAGATAGTACTAACGGCTAAGTCCAACTCATCATACAATAAAGGTTTTAAAATAGATTTTTCATCAGCTAATTATTGTTATTTTTTTAAAGGATCAGGTAATTATTGTGATTTATTATATATTTTCTCTTTTTCCAAGTGTGTATTTTATTTCCTTAGCATATTCGTAACACACTGCTTGCAACTTTTTTTAATAGTGACTCCAAACCATATCTATTTTATTTGAATCCTTAAAAGTGATTATTGTTTTATTTTTTATCAATGGAGAGCTTTATTTTTATCTTTTTAGCAATGGGAGAGTTTCTATGTAGCATTAAATTAGTACTTCTGTGCAATAGCGAGCTCGGGATGTCATGGATGAACACCGAGGAAATTGGCGGTAAAAATAATGATTACATGTTCCCGCTATTGTAGATAAACTCATAAAATGTGAATTCGAGGTCCAAAAATAGTTGTGTTAATGCACTTAAGGTCCTCTCGAGTGGCCACGTCGATGTGTCCGACCATTTTTCCATGGCAGGCAAAGGTGTTGGCCAAATGGTGAAATAAACTGATCATCTAGTGCGTACATGAGACACACATGAGGGTGTCAATTGTTGAACGCACACATGGTCAACGCATAGCAACTCTTTATGCGAAAATTTCCCAAATCATAAAACACTAGTGGTGGTTGATGTGATCACTCTGGCCGTTGAGGCCTGTGGTGGCAGTTGTAAGCCTATGACATGGTTGTGGTGGAGTTCGTGATCAACCTTTCCTTCCTCTTCTTCATGCTTTGCTAACTCGTCATCATTCTTATGACTGGCATCTGCTGACCTAACAACATCTCTCCTAACGACAAAGTTCCGACCACTATTGTCCAACTCCAAGATGACGCCAAGTTCCCTAGCAAAGACCATCATGCATTGCCTCATGTACGTATTGCACACGTCGCTTTGCCTCTTTTGCTAGCTTACCACCCCGAACATCCCCGTGCGCCGGTACCAGCCCTCCACTGTGACCTGCTGCTAACCTTTGCCACATTGGTGCACATGTTCCTCGTCCTGCCATTGATCTCACACATCCCCACAACCTCCTCGCCCATCACGGGAATGGTACCATCGTCCTCCTGGTCTACCTTGCTTGCGCACCACTAACTCTACTCCCCTTCCCACACGAACCAACACCACCTTTTTTAGTTGGAATCATTGCCTCTTTATTCAGTAATCTTAGTAATATCCGAGTTTAGTACATCATAAATACAAACCATAGGTAAATTAAACTAAGTTTTTGACAAGTTCATGTCGACAGCCTTCTTTAGCTAGACTGCGCGATGCCTCGTTGCCCGATCGTCTAACCCATTTAACAGATAGTTGTGTGATAAGATAATTCGTAACTGGTAACAAGTAACAAAAGTAACTAAGGTGCGGCAAGGTGGACCAATCCTTTTTGTAGCAAAGGACAAGCCTGTACGAACTCTTATATAAAGCAAAGCGCTCCCGGGGACACATGGGAATTACTGTCAAGCTAGTTTTCCTCATGCTCATATAATTCGCGCTCGTTACTTTGATAATTTGATATGTGGGTGAACCGGTGCTTGGGTACTGTCCTTACTTGGACAAGCCTCCCATTTATGATTAACCCCTCTCGCAAACATCCGCAACTACGAAAGAAGAATTAAGATAAATCTAACCATAGCATGAAACATGTGGATCCAAATCAGCCCCTTACGAAGCAACGCATAAACTAGGGTTTAAGCTTCTGTCACTCTAGCAACCCATCATCTACTTATTACTTCCCAATGCCTTCCCCTAGGCCCAAACAATGGTGAAGTGTCATGTAGTCGACGTTCACATAACACCACTAGAGGAGAGACAACATACATCTCATCAAAATATCGAACGAATACCCAATTACATGATTACTTATAACAAGACTTCTCCCATGTCCTCAGGAACAAACGTAACGACTACAAAGCATATTCATTTTCATAATTAGAGGAGTAATAATTATCATTAAGGATCTGACTTCCACCGAATAAACCAACTAACATCAACTACAAGGAGTAATATTAACACTACTAGCAACCCACAGGTACCAATCTGAGGTTTTGAGACAAAGATCGGATACAAGAGATGAACTAGGGTTTGAGAGGAGATGGTGCTCGTAAAGATGTTGATGGAGATTGACCCCCTCTAGATGAGAGGATCGTTGGTGATGACGATGGCTTTGATTTTCCCCTCCGGGAGGGAAGTTTCCCCGGTAGATTAGCTCCGCCGGAGCCCTAGATTAGTTCTGCCCAAATTCCGCCTCGAGACGCCGCGCTTCATCCCGGAAGCTTCCTCTTGATTTTTTTTCCAGGTCAAAACACATCATATAGCAGAAGATGGGCACCGGAGGCCTACTAGGGGCCCCACAAGGCAGGGGGTGCACCCAGGGGGTAGGGCACGCCCCCACCCTTGTGGCTTCCTGCTGGGGCCCCTCTGGTACTTTCTTCCCCCAATATTTTTTATATATTCTAAAATAATTCTCCCTAAATTTTCTGGACTTTTGGAGTTGTGCAGAATAGGTCTCTCGGATTTGCTCCTTTTCCAGTCCAGAATTCCAGCTGCCGGCATTCTCCCTCTTCATGTAAACCTTGTGAAATAAGAGAGAGAAAAGGCATAAGTGTTGTGCCATAATGTGTAATAACAGCCCATAATGTAATAAATATCAACATAAAAGTATGATGCAAAATGGGCGTATCAGCGCCACTAACTCCACCTTCGCTTCCCATGGGGCACCGACACCACTCGTTTTTGCTAGCCATTGGGCTCATGATGAGCATGTTCTTAGACTTCATCTTCGCATTTAACATGGTGGCTCTCATCGTGGCGCTCAACTACATGGTAAGCGTACTAGGGGTGATGGTGATGGCATAGGGGAACTCGATGGGCGACATGGTTTCGAACGGGGCGGTTGCACTTCATGGCATGTTGGGGAGCTCGCCAATGATGGTGTCCACTTGGTACGCCGGCCTACGGTTCAACACGGTGGTCGAGGTCATAGATTTGGATGATTTGGTGACCATGCTGGGGGGGGGGGTTGCTATGTCTCTTATAGCCTTTATTTATTGGCTTTTATTAGATATATAAAATGTATTTTACAAAAATATCTAAATGAAAACGAAAAGTAATGAGGTACCGGGTCGTGCGCGGCCATCTATCCTTCGCAAAGCAAGAATGTCGTCCATAGTTCAAACCCTATTCAACGCTTTAAGCGCCATTTTCTACTGCTTTGGTAGAAAGCACGCACCCCATTTGACCTTGGGCCTTGGCCCATTTACTTCTTCACACTTTATGCTCGTATTTTTTTCTTCTTTGGAGTGCATGACCGTTTTCTTCTTCTTCTTGGGTTATGGTTTTGGAAACCTTCTAGAATGTTCCCTCGGTTTTCTCGGCCGGTTTCCTATACTTTTTTACTTCTGTTTTAGGCTGGTTTTCCATTCCGTCTTTTTGTTTTTCCTTTTTATTTTTTCCTCATCTTTTTCTTTTCCCTTTTACCTTTTTTCATTTTTCAAATTCAGGAACGTTTCCACCTTTACAAAATCTTTTCAAATTGATGAACTTCCTAAAAGTTTGCAATTTTTTGAAATTCATTAACCTTTTTCAAATCTGTGAACATTTTTTAAATTCATGATCATTTTTAAGTCTGGGATTTAAAAAAAACAAATCACGAACACTTTCCAGATCCGTGAACTTTTTTCAAATTTATGAACTTTTTTAAATCCGCAAACTTTTATTCAAATCCATGATTTTTTTTGGAAATGCATGAGCCCTTTTCTAGTTCGTGCATTTTTTTCAAATTCACGAAATTTTCCAAATTCATAAACAACTTACTGAATTTCTTGAGCATTTTTCTAATTCATGAACTGTTTCCCAAGTTTATAAACTTTTTCATTTTGTTTCAAATTTATGAACCTTTTTTTAATATTGCAAACTTTTTCAATAGTTGTGCACTTTTTTCAAAAATCATGAACTTTTTTGGAGTTCTTGAAAAATCAATGATTAACAAGTCAAATGGTTTGGGCACCTGTGTCGTGCCTGTGTGTGCGGCTATCTGTCCTTCGCAAAGAAAGAATGTCGTCCAATAGTTCAAACCCTATTCAGCGCTTTAAGCACCATTTTCTACTGTTGTGGTAGAAAGCGTACACCCCATTCGACCTTGGGCCTTGGCCCATTTACTTCTTCACACTTTACGCTCGTATTTCTTGTTCTTCTTTGCAGTGCATACTCGTTTTCTTCTTCTTAGGTTATGGTTTTGGAAACCTTCGAAATGTCCCCTCGGCTTTCTTGGTCAGTTTCTTTTACTTTTTTACTTCTTTTTTAGGCGGGTTTTCTATTCCATCTTTTTGTTTTTCCTTTTTATTTCCTTTTTCTTTTTTCCTCTTCTTTTTCTTTTTTCTTTTCCCTTTTATCTTTTTTAGTTTTCAAATTCAAGAACGTTTTCAACTTTACAAACTCTTTTCAAATTGATAAACTTTTTTAAATATTGCAATTTTTTGAAATTCATGAACCTTTTTCAAATCTTTGAACATTTATAAAAACTCATGAACTTTTTTAAGTCTAGGATTTTAAAAATCATGAACACTTTCCAAATCCATGAACTTTTTTCAAATTCATGAGTTTTTTTAAGTTCGTGATACTTTTTTTTCGAATTTGCAAACATTTTCTAAATCTGCGAACATTTATTCAAATCCACAATTTGTTTTGGAAATGCATGAGCCCTTTCTAGTTCGTGAAATTTTTCAAATTCACAGAATTTTGCAAATTCGTAAAAAAATTAAAATTTCGTGAGCATTTTTCTAATTCATGAACTGTTTCCCAAATTTTGAAACTTTTTCATTTTTTTCAAATTTATGAAGCTTTTTTTAATATTGCAACCTTTTTCAATAGTTGTGCTTTTTTTTGAAAATCTAGAAATTTTTCTGGAGTTCTTGAAAAATCAATGATTAACAAGTCAAATGGTTTGTGTCGGGGATATACCCGCTGTATGACCCGGCCGGAGTTATGACCCGGGTAGGACTTGGCGTTTCATCGGTAACCCGCCGGAAGATTGGCGATTTACGAGTCTGGCGGCTCACTGGTCTGACGACTCACGATCTTGGCGACTCACTAATGGCCCCGGCGGCGGGTCAGATGGACAACAAGACCCAAGCCCAGAAGACTGGCTCACGTTATGATGGACCGGCTTAAGAGGAAAGCATAAGGAATATTCCCTTACAAAGGAAGCAAGACTAGGACTCCACTTGTAATAGAGTAATTCTAATCCTATTTGGACTCCACATGTATCACGCCCCTCTAACTTATATAAGGAGGGGCAGGGCACCCCAAGAGGGAGAGACAAGAAACAATCTCGAGGGCTAGACACAACTAAAAGGGAGCTAGCGTATGCGGCGTCTCCCTGATGAGCATAATGAGATCTAGCCACAAACAGCATGTAGGGCTATTACCGGACGATGTTTCCCGGGGCCCGAAGCTGTCTAAATCTTTGTCTTGTGTGTTGATCCGTCCCGCATCTCTCATCCCGACCAACCCCGCTCAAGCTACCACATAGATGCGTTGGCCTCACGACTAAGTCCTCACACTAAGACATCTGCCGTGACAATTCCACGACAGTTGGCGCCCACCGTGGGGACCGCGCACGGTGGTGTTGAGTTCTTGGAGGGATCTCAACCAGGGATCAAGAAGCTCGCAGTTTGGACCGGATAAAGAAGAGCCGGCGCAAAAAGGTTAGCATCATCTTCGAGTTCATCAATCAAGATCAGAAAAAGAAAGAAGGATGGGCGAAAGGATGCAATCTGTCCACCGCTACAATCTCGTGATCCGGCGTATAAGAGTTGTTTTCTCTACGGACGTCATCTGCCAAGACCAAAAGAAAGCCAATCTTCATGGTTGCGTTATCTTACAAGGGCGTGTGTTGTTTATCGAATCGCTGGGTCACCGATCGTAAAAAAGCGCATGCATAATCCTCAATTGGGCCCAATTGGACTCGTTCAACTGTGTATAGACGCGAGTCCCGAGAAGATTCATAGGCGGCAGCAGGCAGAACCAAAAGATGTTTTGTCGTTGATGTTTTTCATGAGAATGCAGAAATTGTTTAATCAGACCAGAGGGAGTACTAGTCCACGGAAGAATTAGTCAGCAAGTCACGTCAATGTGAAGCAGCAAATACGTCAAGGCATCCTTTGATAAAGCAAGTACTGGATCGATATTTTACTTGTTGCAAGCGACTCCGAAGACTAATCTGACACACTATGACAAAAAGTGTATCAGCCGGCGTCTAAGTCAAGATTGATCTAGTAGTACTAATTTTTCACAAAAGTACAGTATGGCTCGTGAAAGAAAATTGAGGGAAGGAAATCCACGACCCGGAGGGGGACGTGAGACACGGACTCGGTTTCGCCTCGCTAGCTTGACGTGGGACACGCAATCGGTTTTGCCTTGCTAGCCCCTGGACCGGTCTCGCCTCCACCTCTGTCGCGCGTGCCGCAGTCTTGTGTCACCCGCCTCCGTGGCTGGCCTCACCCTCGCCCAGTCCCGAGGCCCAGCTCGCATTCACCACTGTTGACCCGGGCTTCAAGAGCTAGAGGCGGCCCGCGTCAGTACATGTACCGTTGGTGCAAGAGGTCAGCAGTCACCGGCGAATCAGCCAGAAGCTAGTAGCACCACGATTGCGTGTGCGTGTCTGTCGCTACTACTACCTACCTCAACCAAGGCACACATCTGATCTCCCGAGGAAAAAGAAAAGAAATAACCGTGAAGAAGCAATCAGAGTATTCAAAGTCGCTGCCTACGGATGTAACCAGGTGCACTCGTCTCCGTTAAATTGCTCTGCGTATTAAAATTAGTATTATACAAAACATATGTTGTCTGCTCGTACTATTTTATGCTCGCAGATGTATTCAGCTCAAGAGTTTTTGCTGGCGTTTTTTATTGCGTCGCTTCCAACAATCTTTCGAGCCGCCACAACGCGCGATTCAAACAACGGATGCGCGCACGGCTGGCCGTCAAACGGTCTGATTGCAATAGCATACCTGAGGTCGTGCCGGCATCCATCTGCACCACGTTGCTCGATGCACACACAAGATGCCGCCCCGGTGTTTTGTTCTACTTGCAATAAAGAAAAAACCGGGTTTTTAAAAAAAGAGGAGAAGGTCACGTGGAGACCTCAGGCACTTGAAGACAAGAGAACTAATCAATTCTTCTGTCACAAACGAAAGCAACACTATGCATTATCCAGTGCCAGCATCCGTGTTCATCCGGCAAAAGATACCAGGTGTTATCTTTCCTATGTATTTTCTAAGTACATGTTAATTCATCCAACAACAATTACTATGGCCTGTAATATTTTTTATGCAGGACGACTATTAAAAGAAAAAGGGGTGGTGTTATACCGCGGATGCATGTTCGGCTGTGCCGCACGGCTTCACGGACACGCGTGTCGCAGCTCGGTTTACATCAACTCGCCGGGACCGCGCCTATGATTGACTCGCCCATCCTCTGCAAGCCTACAACGCCGCGGCTGGCTCATCTGTCTGTTCCCGCGGCCGACTCGGCCGTGATTGATTTCAGCTTCACCATGGTGATCATCAACTCCACAGTGGATAATTTCTGGCCTAACATATCAGGTGAAATCAATCCAGTATATTTTTATATATTATATATTGTTTTCTTTAAAAGAGCAATTACTCTGGTTTGCGATGTTGTTGAGACAGGACAATTGTTTACTACATCAACACGACGTGGTTGACTCGCCCGTCTGCGCGGCTTATCGCGCCTGCGATTGACTCGCCCGTCCGCGTCGGTTTACAACGCCGCGACAGATTCATCTGTCTGTACTACCTCTGATGCTACGGTCGTCTTTACCGTCCGTCTCCCGCGGCCCGGTCTACATCAATACACCAGGCCGCGCCTGTCCGCATGAGCTATTTATTGAGTATGAGCAAGTCACTGCTTGGGTAGCCCGGTTTTCTTCTAGCAAATTGGAGGCAAATTATTATATATTATCAGCCGCCATCTGCACTGGATGGCTCAATGGATAGGCGCACAAGTCGCCGCCACTACAGTTTAGTTAACTTCAAACAACCAGTTGGAAGGAACCATTGGCCGAGTTGCTGACACGACTCATACGGGTTCATTTATAACCCGCCGCAGTCACCTCAACCTTCTCTGGATTCGCATCGCGCTTTCAACACCAATGATATACACTTCATGCTATGGTCAGAATATGAAGAATCTCGAGCCAACTCTTTGAGTCGTCTTAAGACTCGGGGGCTATGATGACATGACTCAACGAATATTGCCAGTTTCAGCAAAAATCAAGAACCACGGGTCATTGGAGGGAAAATAACCCGGTCCCAGAGGCCACTGTTGCATTGATTTAAAGGCCGTCAGAAACTTTCCGGCTTAAAAAGGTGCCTGGCAAACCAAAATTTTGTGCTCAATGGAAGAGTTCCAGGTTATCAAAAGAATATCCGGTTTAAAATCCGGCTCAAGAGACATCTTTCTCCTACAAAGCTTTGAAGTTTTCAATATCCGGTTTAAAGTCCCGGTTTAAAAGAATCAATCTCACACAAGCTCGAGTTCTAAGAAAAATTAAAGGTTGCCAAAGAGAACTTGCTGCCATGATGCACGGTTCAAACATGGGTATCCTGCCTTATGGGCTTATCTTATTATGGTCATTTGGGGGCTTCCTGTTCAAACATAGGTTGTATTCGAACCAAAGAGAACATTGCTGTCGGTACCCTCTTGATCCGCACAATGCCAAACTCACTAGGGGGCTTCTTGATCGTATTCAAATCATAGCTTAACCCCTTTTGGGTTCGAATTTGATCGTATTCGAATCAGAGTCGTTAAAAAACTCTCAAGGTCATTTGGGGGCTTCCTGTTCAGACATAGGTCGTATTTGAACCAAAGAGAAAATAGCTGTCGGTACCCTCTTGATCGGCGCAACGCCAAAGCCACTGGGGGCTACATGATCGTATTCGAATCCTAGATTAACCCCTTTGGAACGGTTTACTGATCGTATTCGAATCAGAAGCCTCGCTTTTTTCTCTCTGTTTTACTTAAGTTTTTGAAAAAACAATCTTTGGGTTTGTCTTGAGACTTTTTTGTTCATATCTGAGGCATATATATGTGGTTTCTATTTAACCTGGCTTGGCTTTGGATGATAAGTCGCCAGCATATGACAATCATCAAACATTTGGAACTTTTGGCTTCTAAAGATTGGATTATCACCCTTACTGCACAGGTATCATAAACCGACAGTACAATTCAATATCACAGGTATGATATTGTTTATACATGATTATGTTTAAAGTGGCCCTGGCTATGGACTTTAAGTCGCCGGTCTATTTTGGATTGCGCCATTCGAATCATGCGCTTATCAATCATTGGATTATTGCCTTTATTGGATACGGCGATGTAAGCTAGCAGTATGAGCCAATTTCTACAGGTATGTTTTCCTGATTATATAAAAATGCGAGGTTGGATAACCCGCCCTGGCTTTTGACGTTAAGTCGCCAGTATGTTTAGGCTTGAATGGCCTTAATCCTAGTCTTTTCCATAATTGCATAAAGACTATATTATGTTTGGGTTGTTACCCGCCCTGGCTTTGACGTTAAGTTGCCAGGGCATATGTTGTTTAAATTCTGTGCATGATTTGCAGAAATATGACTTATATAAATGATTAAGTTCAAGCTCATTATCAAAATTGATGCTTCAAAATGATTATCCGTTCTGGATTTTCTCAAAGGCTATAAGCCGCCGGGTTATAAAAAACCCCTCTTACAATGGAGGCGTATTAAATCGCCATCGGCCAAGAGCCGCCGGGTATTTAAACTTCGGATTTACTTGTCAACGATAAGGCATTCAAAGTCACTTTGGCGCAATGGCTATTATTTTATCAACGGATATGATTTATTCTACAATGGAAGGAATAGTCCCGAATCGCTGGAGGCTTACGACCCGGCACTTGGGGGCTACATTATTCAGATTGAGATTATATCAAATATGCAAGTCCCATGTCACTGCCAGCATGCACCATGGCACTGTTGGAAATATGCCCTAGAGGCAATAATAAATGGTTATTATTATATTTCTTTGTTCATGGTAATTGTCTATTATTCATGCTATAATTGTATTATCCGGAAATCGTAATACATGTGTGAATACATAGACCACAACGTGTCCCTAGTAAGCCTCTAGTTGACTAGCTCGTTGATAAACAGATAGTCATGGTTTCCTAACTATGGACATTGGATGTCATTGATAACGGGATCACATCATTAGGAGAATGATGTGATGGACAAGACCCAATCCTAAGCATAGATCAAAGATCGTGTAGTTCGTTTGCTAGAGCTTTTCCAATGTCAAGTATCTTCTCCTTAGACCATGAGATCGTGCAACTCCCGGATACCGTAGGAGTACTTTGGGTGTGCCAAACGTCACAACGTAACTGGGTGACTATAAAGGTACACTGCGGGTATCTCCGAAAGTGTCTGTTGGGTTGGCACGGATCGAGACTGGGATTTGTCACTCCGTATGACGGAGAGGTATCTCTGGGCCCACTCGGTAATGCATCATCATAATGAAATGTGACTAAGGCGTTAGTCACGATATCATGCATTGCGGTACGAGTAAAGAGACTTGCCGGTAACGAGATTGAACAAGGTATTGGGATACCGACGATCGAATCTCGGGCAAGTAACATACCGATTGACAAAGGGAATTGTATACGGGATTGATTGAATCCCCGACATCGTGGTTCATCTGATGAGATCATCGTGGAACATGTGGGAGCCAACATGGGTATCCAGATCCCGCTGTTGGTTATTGACCGGAGAGGCGTCTCGGTCATGTCTGCATGTCTCCCGAACCCGTAGGGTCTACAAACTTAAGGTTCGGTGACGCTAGGGTTGTAGAGATATGAGTATGCGGAAACCCGAAAGTTGTTCGGAGTCCCGGATGAGATCCCGGACGTCACGAGGAGTTCCGAAATGGTCCGGAGGTAAAGAATTATATATAGGAAGTCCAGTTTCGGCCACCGGGAAAGTTTCGGGGGTTATCGGTATTGTACCGGGACCACCGGAAGGGTCCCGGGGGCCCACCGGGTGGGGCCACCTATCCCGGAGGGCCCCATGGGCTGAAGTGGGAAGGGAACCAGCCCTTAGTGGGCTGGGGCGCCCCCCATGGGCCTCCCCCCTGCGCCTAGGGTTGGAAACCCTAGGGTGGGGGGGCGCCCCACTTGACTTGGGGGTAAGTTACCCCCCTGGCCGCTGCCCCCCCCCTCCAGATGTGTTCCAGGCCGGCGCCCCCCCTCCCTGGGGGCCTATATAAAGGGGGGAGGGAGGGCAGCAACATTACAGCCTTGAGCGCCTCCCTCCTCCCCTGCTACACCTCTCCCTCTCGCAGACGCTCGGCGAAGCCCTGCCGAGATCCCGCTACATCCACCACCACGCCGTCGTGCTGCTGGATCTCCATCAACCTCTCCTTCCCCCTTGCTGGATCAAGAAGGCGGAGACGTCGCTGCACCGTACGTGTGTTGAACGCGGAGGTGCCGTCCGTTCGGCAGTCGGTCATCGGTGATTTGGATCACGGCGAGTACGACTCCATCAACCACGTTCATTGGAACGCTTCCGCTCGTGATCTACAAGGGTATGTAGAAGCACTCCTTTCCCCTCGTTGCTAGTATACTCCATAGATGGTTCTTGGTGAGCGTAGGAAAATTTTAAAATTATGCTACGATCCCCAACAGTGGCATCATGAGCCAGGCCTATGCGTAGTTACTATGCACGAAGCGGTTGATGTTGTGGGCGTTGTGGGCGTTGATGTTCCGCTACTAGTCTTATCTTGTTTCGGCGGCATTGTGGGATGAAGCGGCCCGGACCGACCTTACACGTACGCTTACGTGAGACAGGTTCCACCGACTGACATGCACTAGTTGCATAAGGTGGCTAGCGGGTGTCTGTCTCTCCTACTTTAGTCGGAACGGATTCGATGAAAAGGGTCCTTATGAAGGGTAAATAGAAATTGGCAAATCACGTTGTGGTCATATGTAGGTAAGAAACGTTCTTGCTAGAAACCTACAAACCACGTAAAAACTTGCAACAACAATTAGAGGACGTCTAACTTGTTTTTGCAGCATGTGCTATGTGATGTGATATGGCCAGAAGATGTGATGAATGATATATGTGATGTATGAGATTGATCATATTCTTGTAATAGGAATCACGACTTGCATGTCGATGAGTATGACAACCGGCAGGAGCCATAGGAGTTGTCTTTATTATTTTGTATGACCTGCGTGTCATTGAATAACGCCATGTAAATTACTTTACTTTATTGCTAAACGCGTTAGCCATAGAAGTAGAAGTAACCGTTGGCGTGACAACTTCATGAAGACACAATGATGGAGATCATGATGATGGAGATCATGGTGTCATGCCGGTGACGAAGATGATCATGGTGCCCCGAAGATGGAGATCAAAGGAGCAAAATGATATTGGCCATATCATGTCACTATTTGATTGCATGTGATGTTTATCATGTTTTTGCATCTTATTTGCTTAGAACGACGGTAGTAAGTAAGATGATCCCTTATGATAATTTCAAGAAAGTGTTCCCCCTAACTGTGCACCGTTGCGAAGGTTTGTTGTTTCGAAGCACCACGTGATGATCGGGTGTGATAGATTCTAACATTCGCATACAACGGGTGTTGACGAGCCTAGCATGTACAGACATGGCCTCGGAACACACGCAATACACTTAGGTTAACTTGACGAGCCTAGCATGTACAGACATGGCCTCGGAACACGGAGGACCGAAAGGTCGAGCATGAGTCGTATAGAAGATACGATCAACATGGAGATGTTCACCGATCTTGACTAGTCCGTCTCACGTGATGATCGGACACGACCTAGTTAACTCGGATCATGTTTCACTTAGATGACTAGAGGGATGTCTATCTGAGTGGGAGTTCATTGAATAATTTGATTATATGAACTTAATTATCATGAACTTAGTCTAAAATCTTTACACTATGTCTTGTAGATCAAATGGCCCACGTTGTCCTCAACATCAACGCGTTCCTAGAGAAAACCAAGCTGAAAGATGATGGCAGTAACTATACGGATTGGGTCCGGAACCTGAGGATCATCCTCATGGCTGCCAAGAAAGATTATGTCCTAGAAGCACCGCTAGGTGAAGCACCAATCCCTCAGAACCAAGACGTTATGAACGCTTGGCAATCACGTGCTGATGATTACTCCCTCGTTCAGTACGGCATGCTTTACAGCTTAGAACCGGGTCTCCAAAAGCGTTTTGAGAAACATGGAGCATATGAGATGTTCGAGGAGCTGAAAATGGTTTTCCAAGCTCATGCCCGGGTCGAGAGATATGAAGTCTCCGACAAGTTCTTCAGCTGTAAAATGGAGGAGAATAGTTCTGTTAGTGAGCACATACTCAGAATGTCTAGGTTGCAGAACCGCTTGTCTCAGCTGGGAGTTGATCTCCCGGATGACGCGGTCATTGACAGAATCCTTCAGTCGCTTCCACCAAGCTACAAGAGCTTTGTGATGAACTTCAATATCCAAGGGATGGAAAAGACCATTCCTGAGGTATATTCGATGCTGAAATCAGCGGAGGTGGAGATCAGAAAAGAACATCATGTGTTGATGGTGAATAAAACCACTAAGTTCAAGAAGGGCAAGGGTAAGAAGAACTTTAAGAAGGACGGCAAGGGAGTTGCCGCGCCCGGTAAGCCAGTTGCCGGGAAGAAGTCAAGGAATGGACCCAAGCCTGAGACTGACTGCTTTTATTGCAAGGGAAGTGGTCACTGGAAGCGGAACTGCCCCAAATACTTAGCGGACAAGAAGGCCGGCAACACCAAAGGTATATGTGATATACATGTAATTGATGTGTACCTTACCAGTACTCGTAGTAGCTCCTGGGTATTTGATACCGGTGCGGTTGCTCATATTTGTAACTCAAAACAGGAGCTGCGAAATAAACGGAGACTTGCAAAGGACGAGGTGACGATGCACGTCGGGAATGGTTCCAAGGTCGATGTGATCGCCATCGGCACGCTACCTCTGCATCTACCTACGGGATTAGTTTTAAACCTCAATAATTGTTATTTAGTGCCAGCTTTGAGCATGAACATTGTATCTGGATCTCGTTTAATTCGAGATGGCTACTCATTTAAATCCGAGAATAATGGTTGTTCTATTTATTTGAGAGATATGTTGTATGGTCATGCCCCGCTGGTGAATGGTTTATTCTTGATGAATCTCGAACGTGATGTTACACATATTCATAGTGTGAATACCAAAAGATGTAAAGTTGATAACGATAATCCCACATACTTGTGGCACTGCCGCCTTGGTCACATTGGTGTCAAGCGCATGAAGAAGCTCCATGCAGATGGACTTTTGGAGTCTCTTGATTACGAATCATTTGACACGTGCGAACCATGCCTCATGGGTAAGATGACCAAGACTCCGTTCTCCGGAACAATGGAGCGAGCAACCAACTTATTGGAAATCATACATACCGATGTGTGCGGTCCAATGAGTGTTGAGGCTCGCGGAGGATATCGTTATGTTCTCACTCTCACTGATGACTTAAGTAGATATCAAGTCTTAAACCTTTGAAAAGTTCAAGGAATTTCAGAGTGAGGTTGAGAATCAACGTGACAGAAAAATAAAATTCTTATGATCAAATCGTGGTGGAGAATATTTATGTCACGAATTTGGTACGCACTTAAGGAAATGTGGAATAGTTTCACAACTCACGCCGCCTGGAACACCTCAGAGAAATGGTGTGTCCGAACGTCGTAATCGCACTCTATTGGATATGGTGCGATCTATGATGTCTCTTACCGATTTACCGCTCTCATTTTGGGGCTATGCTTTAGAGACTGCCGCATTCACTTTAAATAGGGCTCCGTCAAAATCCGTTGAGACAACACCGTATGAATTATGGTTTGGGAAGAAACCTAAGCTGTCGTTTCTAAAAGTTTGGGGATGCGATGCTTATGTCAAGAAACTTCAACCAGAAAAAGCTCGAACCCAAGTCGGAGAAATGCGTCTTCATAGGATACCCTAAGGAAACTATTGGGTATACCTTCTACCTCAGATCCGAAGGCAAGATCTTCGTTGCCAAGAACGGGTCCTTTCTGGAGAAGGAGTTTCTCTCGAAAGAATTGAGTGGGAGGAAAGTGGAACTTGATGAGGTGATAGTCACCCCTTCCGTGCCGGATAGTAGCGCAGCGCGGGAAGATGTTCCTATGGTGCCTACACCGACTGGGGAGGAAGTTAATGATGATGATCATGAAGCTTCGGATCAAGTTGCCACTGAACTTCGTAGGTCCACAAGGACACGTTCCGCACCAGAGTGGTACGGCAACCCTGTCCTGGAAATCATGTTGTTAGACAACGGTGAACCTTCGAACTATGAAGAAGCGATGGCGGGCCCGGATTCCGACAAATGGCTAGAAGCCATGAAATCCGAGATAGGATCCATGTATGAAAACGAAGTATGGACTTTGACTGACTTGCCCGATGATCGGCGAGCCATGGAAAATAAATGGATCTTTAAGAAGAAGACGGACGCGGATGGTAATGTGACCATCTATAAGGCTCGACTCGTCGCTAAGGGTTATCGACAAGTTCAAGGGGTTGACTACGATGAGACTTTCTCACCTGTAGCGAAGCTGAAGTCCGTCCGAATCATGTTAGCAAATGCCGCATACTACGATTATGAGATATGGCAGATGGACGTCAAAACGGCATTCCTTAACGGCTTCCTTAAGGAAGAGTTGTATATGATGCAGCCGGAAGGTTTTGTCGATCCTAAGAATGCTGACAAAGTATGCAAGCTCCAGCGCTCAATCTATGGGCTAGTGCAAGCATCTCGGAGTTGGAACATTCGCTTTGATGAGATGATCAAAGCGTTTGGGTTTACACAGACTTATGGAGAAGCCTGTGTTTACAAGAAAGTGAGTGGGAGCTCTGTAGCATTTCTCTTATTATATGTGGATGACATACTATTGATGGGAAATGATATAGAATTCTTGGAAAGTATAAAGGCCTATTTGAATAAGTGTTTTTCAATGAAGGACCTTGGAGAAGCTGCTTATATATTAGGCATCAAGATCTATAGAGATAGATCAAGACGCCTCATTGGTCTTTCACAGAGTACATACCTTGACAAGATATTGAAGAAGTTCAATATGGATCAGTCCAAGAAGGGGTTCTTGCCTGTATTGCAAGGTGTGCAATTGAGCACGGCTCAATGCCCGACCATGGCAGAAGATATAGAAAAGGTGAGTGTCATCCCCTATGCCTCGTCCATAGGGTCTATTATGTATGCCATGCTGTGTACCAGACCTGATGTAAACCTTGCCGTAAGTTTGGTAGGAAGGTACCAAAGTAATCCCAGCATGGAACACTGGACAGCGGTCAAGAATATCCTGAAGTACCTGAAAAGGACTAAGGATATGTTTCTCGTTTATGGAGGTGACGAAGAGCTCGTCGTAAAGGGTTACGTCGACGCAAGCTTCGACACAGATCTGGATGACTCGAAGTCACAAACCGGATACGTGTATATTTTGAATGGAGGAGCAGTAAGCTGGTGCAGTTGCAAGCAAAGCGTCGTGGCGGGATCTACATGTGAAGCGGAGTACATGGCAGCCTCGGAGGCAACACAGGAAGCAGTCTGGATGAAGGAGTTCATTACCGACCTAGGGGTGATTCCCAATGCGTCAGGCCCGATGACTCTCTTCTGTGACAACACTGGAGCTATTGCCCTTGCAAAGGAGCCCAGGTTTCACAGGAAGACCAGGCATATCAAGCGTCGCTTCAACTCCATTCGTGAAAGTGTTCAAAATGGAGACATAGATATTTGTAAAGTACATACGGACCTGAATGTAGCAGATCCGTTGACTAAACCTCTCCCTAGGGCAAAACATGATCAACACCAGGACGCAATGGGTGTTTGATTCATCACTATGTAACTAGATTATTGACTCTAGTGCAAGTGGGAGACTGTTGGAAATATGCCCTAGAGGCAATAATAAATGGTTATTATTATATTTCTCTGTTCATGGTAATTGTCTATTATTCATGCTATAATTGTATTATCCGGAAATCGTAATACATGTGTGAATACATAGACCACAACGTGTCCCTAGTAAGCCTCTACTTGACTAGCTCGTTGATCAACATATAGTCATGGTTTCCTGACTATGGACATTGGATGTCATTGATAACGGGATCACATCATTAGGAGAATGATGTGATGGACAAGACCCAATCCTAAGCATAGATCAAAGATCGTGTAGTTCGTTTGCTAGAGCTTTTCCAATGTCAAGTATCTTCTCCTTAGACCATGAGATCGTGCAACTCCCGGATACCGTAGGAGTACTTTGGGTGTGCCAAACGTCACAACGTAACTGGGTGACTATAAAGGTACACTGCGGGTATCTCCGAAAGTGTCTGTTGGGTTGGCACGGATCGAGACTGGGATTTGTCACTCCGTATGACGGAGAGGTATCTCTGGGCCCACTCGGTAATGCATCATCATAATGAGCTCAATGTGACTAAGGCGTTAGTCACGGGATCATGCATTGCGGTACGAGTAAAGAGACTTGCCGGTAACGAGATTGAACAAGGTATTGGGATACCGACGATCGAATCTCGGGCAAGTAACATACCGATTGACAAAGGGAATTGTATACGGGATTGATTGAATCCCCTACATCGTGGTTCATCTGATGAGATCATCGTGGAACATGTGGGAGCCAACATGGGTATCCAGATCCCGCTGTTGGTTATTGACCGGAGAGGCGTCTCGGTCATGTCTGCATGTCTCCCGAACCCGTAGGGTCTACACACTTAAGGTTCGGTGACGCTAGGGTTGTAGAGATATGAGTATGCGGAAACCCGAAAGTTGTTCGGAGTCCCGGATGAGATCCCGGACGTCACGAGGAGTTCCGGAATGGTCCGGAGGTAAAGAATTATATATAGGAAGTCCAGTTTCGGCCACCGGGAAAGTTTCGGGGGTTATCGGTATTGTACCGGGACCACCGGAAGGGTCCCGGGGGTCCACCGGGTGGGGCCACCTATCCTGGAGGGCCCCATGGGCTGAAGTGGGAAGGGAACCAGCCCTTAGTGGGCTGGGGCGCCCCCCATGGGCCTCCCCCCTGCGCCTAGGGTTGGAAACCCTAGGGTGGGGGGCGCCCCACTTGACTTGGGGGGTAAGTTACCCCCCTGGCCGCCGCCCCCCCCTCTAGATGGGTTCCAGGCCGGCGCCCCCCTGCCTCCCAGGGGGCCTATATAAAGGGGGGAGGGAGGGCAGCAACATTACAACCTTGAGCGCCTCCCTCCTCCCCTGCTACACCTCTCCCTCTCGCAGACGCTTGGCGAAGCCCTGCCGAGATCCCGCTACATCCACCACCACGCCGTCGTGCTGCTGGATCTCCATCAACCTCTCCTTCCCCCTTGCTGGATCAAGAAGGAGGAGACGTCGCTGCACCATACGTGTGTTGAACGCGGAGGTGCCGTCCGTTCGGCACTCGGTCATCGGTGATTTGGATCACGGCGAGTATGACTCCATCAACCACGTTCATTGGAACGCTTCCGCTCGCGATCTACAAGGGTATGTAGATGCACTCCTTTCCCCTTGTTGCTAGTATACTCCATAGATGGATCTTGGTGAGCGTAGGAAAATTTTAAAATTATGCTACGATCCCCAACAGGCACTTGGGGGCTAATGCAAAGTAATTTTTTGGCTCACTTTATTGAAGATCCGACTCATCACATTGTAATGAGCCGGCCCTTGGGAGCTACCAATTGCTCCTGTTAAAAATTCAAGGTACACGATTTAAATCCATTATATTGAAAAGGTCTACTACTCAGTTGGTAGAGTACAAAGCTCTTAACCTTGTGGACGTGGGTTCAAGCCCCATGGTGGAGATTACATCATATGATGTTATTATCAATGAATTATATACAAAAGTCCCTGCTCATTATTGCATAATTACCCGGCCCTTGGGGGCTACACTGGTTGAAGTTTTTATGAGCATAAGTCAATTACAAGTCCCAGGTTGCGGCAAGCATGACAACCCGGCACATGGGGGCTACAAGTGATATACATATAAGGGAGAAAAATCTTCAAATTCTCAGTTTTGAGCAAACCAGATTGACCCGGTGTCTGCAACAATCATGACCCGGTGTCACCAATAATTATGACCCGACGTCGACAACAATTATGACTTGGCATCATCTATTTATAACCCGGCAATTTTGGTAATCATAAATTGGCAAGTTTCTATATCTTCAAGCCGGCTAAAAATCAGATGAGTATTTCAAGACCAATATTTTTGTCAAGTCAGAGCATTGTAGGCCGACTCAAATGGATTCTTTATTCACAATATTTCTTTTACAAGCAAATTTATTATAAAGCTGGTCTATTGACCCGGACTTCCCAGAAGAAGGAAATGACAAGGACTTAAGGATGACCAGGTGCCGGCTTACAAGAATTTTTAACCTGGAGCACAACCTGTCAAATTTGTTCTTGTGTTTATGTTGCAGATCGGTTTAACATGGATAAATCCAAATTAAACTGGGGGCTAATGTCGGGGATATACCCCGCGGTATGACCCGGCCGGAGTTATGGCCCGTCTAGGACTTGGCGTTTCATAGGTAACCCGCCGGAAGATTGGCGATTTACGAGTCTGGCGGCTCACTAGTCTGACGACTCACGATCTTGGCGACTCACTAATGGCCCCGACGGCGGGTCAGATGGACAACAAGACCCAAGGCCCAGAAGACCGGCTCACATTATGATGGACCGGCTTAAGAGGAAAGCATAAGGAATATTCCCTTACAAAGGAAGCAAGACTAGGACTCCACTTGTAATAGAGTAATTCTAATCCTATTTAGACTCCACATGTAACCCACCCCTCTAATTTATATAAGGAGGGGCAGGGCACCCCAAGAGGGAGAGACAAGAAACAATCTCGAGGGCTAGACACAACTAAAAGGGAGCCGGCATATGCGGCCTCTCCCTGATGAGCATAATGAGATCTAGCCACAAACAGCATGTAGGGCTATTACCGGACGATGTTTCCCGGGGCCCGAAGCTATCTAAATCCTTGTCTTGTGTGTTGATCCGTCCCGCATCTCTCATCCCGACCAACCCCGCTCAAGCTACCACATAGATGCGTTGGCCTCACGACTAAGTCCTCACACTAGGACATCTGCCGTGACAATTCCACGACAGTTGGCACCCACCGTGGGGACCGCGCACGGTGGTGTTGAGTCCTTGGAGGGATCTCAACCAGGGATCAAGAAGCTCGCAGTTTTGACCGGATAAAGAAGAGCTGGCGCAAAAAGGTTTGCATCATCTTCAAGTTCATCAATCAAGATCAGAAAAAGAAAGAAGGATGGGTGAAAGGATGCAATCTGTCCACCGCCACAATCTCGTGATCCGGCGTATAAGAGTTGTTTTCTCTACGGACGTCATCTGCCAAGACCAAAAGAAAGTCAATCTTCACGGTTGCGTTATCTTACAAGGGCGTGTGTTGTTTATCGAATCGCTGGGTCACCGATCGTAAAAAAGCGCATGCATAATCCTCAATTGGGCCCAATTGTACTCGTTCAACTGTGTATAGACGCGAGTCCCGAGAAGATTCATAGCGGCGGCAGCAGGCAGAACGAAAGGATGTTTTGTCGTTGATGTTTTTCATGAGAAGGCAGAAATTTTTTAATCAGACCAGAGGGAGTACTAGTCCACGGAAGAATTAGTCAGCAAGTCACGTCAATGTGAAGCAGCAAATACGTCAAGGCATCCTTTGATAAAGCAAGTACTGGATTGATATTTTACTTGTTGCAAGCGACTCCGAAGACTAATCTGACACACTATAGCAAAAAGTGTATCAGCCGGCGTCAAGTCAAGATTGATCTAGTAGTACTAATTTTTCACAAAAGTACAGTCTGGCTCGTGAAAGAGAATTGAGGGAAGGAAATCCACGACCCAGAGGGGGACGTGAGACACGGACTCGGTTTTGCCTCGCTAGCTTGACGTGGGACACGAAATCGGTTTCGCCTTGCTAGCCCCCGGACCGGCCTCGCCTCCACCTCTGTCGCGCGTGCCGCGGTCTTGTGTCACCCGCCTCCGTGGCTGGCCTCGCCCTCGCCCAGTCCCGAGGCCCAGCTCGCATCCACCACTATTGACCCGGGCTTCAAGAGCTAGAGGCGGCCCACGTCAGTACATGTACCCTTGGTGCACGAGGTCAACAGTCATCGGCGAATCAGCCAGAAGCTAGTAGCACCAGGATCGCGTGTGTGTGTCTGTCGCTACTACTACCTACCTCAACCAAGGCACACATCTGATCTCCCGAGGAAAAAAAAGAAATAACCGTGAAGAAGCAATCAGAGTATTCAAAGTTGCTGCCTACGGATGTAACCAGGTGCACTCGTCTCCGTTAAATTGCTTTGCGTATTAAAATTAGTATTATACAAAACATATGTTGTCTGCTCGTACTATTTTATGCTCGCATATCTATTTAGCTCAAGAGTTTTTGCTGGCATTTTTTATTGTGTCGCTTCCAACAATCTTTCGAGCAGCCACGACGCGCGATTCAAACAGCGGATGCGCGCACGGCTGGCCGTCGAACGGCCTGATTTGCAATAGCATACCTGAGGTCGTGCTGGCATCCATCTACACCACATTGCTCGATGCGCACACAAGATGCTGCCCCGGTGTTTTGTTCTACTTGCAATAAAGAAAAAACCGGATTTTAAAAAAAGAGAGGAGAAGGTCACGTGGAGACCTCAGGCACTTGAAGACAAGAGAACCAATCAATTCTTCTGTCACAAACGAAAGCAACACTATGCATTATCCAACGCCAGCATCCGTGTTCATCCGGCAAAAGATACCAGGTGTTATCTTTCCTATCTATTTTCTAAGTACATGTTAATTCATCCAACAACAATTACTATGGCCTGTAATATTTTTTATGCAGGACGACTATTAAAAGAAAAAGGGGTGGTGTTATACCGCGGATGCATGTTTGGCTGTGCCGCACGGCTTCACGGACACGCGTGTCGCAGCTCGGTTTACATCAACTCGCCGGGACCGCGCCTGTGATTGACTCGCCCATCCGCTGCAGGCTTACAACGCCGCGGCTGGCTCATCTGTCTGTTCCCGCAGCCGACACGGCCGTGATTGATTTCGGCTTCACCATGGTGATCATCAACTCCACGGTGGATAATTTCTGGCCTAACATATCAGGTGAAATCCATCCAGTATATTTTTATATATTATATATCGTTTTCTTTAAAAGAGAAATTACTCTGGTTTGCGATGTTGTTGAGGCAGGACAATTGTTCACTACATCAACACGACGTGGTTGACTCGCCCGTTTGCGCGGCTTACCGCGCCTGCGATTGACTCGCCCGTCCGCGCCGGCTTACAACCCCGCGACCGATTCATCTGTCTGTAACGCCTCTGATGCTACGGTCGTCTTTACCGTCCGTCTCGCGGCCCGGTCTACATCAATACACCAGACCGCTTCTGTCCGCATGAGCTATTTATTGAGTATGAGCAAGTCACTGCTTGGGTAGCCCGGTTTTCTTCTAGCAAATTGGAGGCACATTATTATATTTATCAGCCGCCATCTGCACTGGATGGCTCAATGGGCAGGCGCACAAGTCGCCGCCACTACAGTTTAGTTAACTTCAAACAACCAGTTGGAAGGAACCATTGGCCGAGTTGCTGACACGGCTCATACGGGTTCATTTATAACCCGCCGCAGTCACCTCAACCTTCTCTAGATTCGCATCGCGCTATCAACACCAATGATATACCCTTCATGCTATGGTCAGAATATGAAGAATCTCGAGCCAACTCTTTGAGTCGTCTTAAGACTCGGGGGCTATGATGACATGACTCAGCAAATATTGCCAGTTTCAGCAAAAATCAAGAACCACGGGTCATTGGAGGGAAAATAACCCGGTCCCGGCGGCCACTGATGCATTGATTTAAAGGCCGTCAGAAACTTTCCGGCTTAAAAAGGTGCCTGGCAAACCAAAATTTCCGGCTCAATGGAAGAGTTCCGGGTTATTAAAAGAATATCCGGTTTAAAATCCGGCTCAAGAGACATTTCTCTCCTACAAAGCTTTGAAGTTTTCAATGTCCGGTTTA
This sequence comes from Triticum aestivum, assembly GCF_018294505.1. Classification (NCBI taxonomy): domain Eukaryota; kingdom Viridiplantae; phylum Streptophyta; class Magnoliopsida; order Poales; family Poaceae; genus Triticum; species Triticum aestivum. The sequence continues at coordinate 495,312,719 of NC_057802.1, read as the reverse complement.
AAGTCCCGGTTTAAAAGAATCAATCTCTCGCAAGCTCGAGTTCTAAGAAAAATTAAAGGTTGCCAAAGAGAACTTGCTGCCATGATGCACGGTTCAAACATGGGTATCCTACCTTATGGGCTTATCTTATTATGGTCATTTGGGGGCTTCCTGTTCAAACATAGGTCGTATTCGAACCAAAGAGAACATAGCTGTCGGTACCCTCTGGATCGGCATCAATGCCAAACTCACTAGTGGGCTTCTTGATCGTATTCGAATCATAGCTTAACACCTTTTGGGTCCGACTTTTATCGTATTCGAATCAGAGTCGTTAAAAAACTCTCAAGGTCATTTGGGGGCTTCCTGTTCAAACATAGGTCGTATTCGAACCAAAGAGAACATAGTTGTCGGTACCCTCTTGATCGGCGCAACGCCAAAGCCACTGGGGCTACATGATCGTATTCGAATCCTAACTTAACCCCTTTGGAACGGTTTACTGATCGTATTCGAATCAGAAGACTCGCTTTTTTCTCTCTGTTTTACTTAAGTTTTTGAAAAAACAATCTTTGGGTTTGTCTTGAGACTTTTTTGTTCATATCTGAGGCATATATATGTGGTTTCTATTTAACCCGGCTTGGCTTTGGACGATAAGTCGCCAGCATATGACAATCATCAAACATTTGGACGTTTTGGCTTTTAAAGATTGGGTTATCACCCATCACTAGTGCAGAACCGGGCTTTAGCGCCGGTTCGTAAGGGCCTTTAGTGCCGGTTCTGCAACCGGCACTAAAGAGTGGAGACTAAAGGCCCCCCCTTTACTACCGGTTCGGCACGAACCGGCGCTAAAGTGCCACCACGTGGCACGAGCCAGGCCTGGGTGCTGGTAGACCATTAGTACCGGTTGGTAGCACCAACCGGTACTAAATGTTTGGGTGGGTTTTGGTTTTAATTTTTATTTTTCCATTAATTTTGTGTTTTCCATTTAATTCTTTTTTTGCTGGTATTTTACGATACTACATATTGTACACGTTATGCATATATATAAATAGATTTTCTCGTAGAACCGATCATATATATATAATCGAATGTCTCACAACCATCATTAATTATTCACACATACACATGTATATATATACAATTTCTCCTACATGTTGCCTTGGTGCCTTCGGAGCACGATGCCAAGTGGTTCATGGGGGCGGTAGCGGGTAATAGTATTCTCCTTTGGGATCTATGACCTGGTCGAGCAAAAATCCCGCTATTACCTCTTGAAGTGCTCGTATGCGCTCTGTTGGTAGGAGCTGGTCCCGCACCTCTTTGAGCTGTTAAGAAGGAGATCAATATGCATGTGTATTAGTTGTGTGACTAGATATCGACAATCATGTAAGATTTGTGAATAGTGTTCTGGCAAACGTACCCAGTCCTGTTTATCAGATCTGCTCCTTTCGGACACCATCATGCGAATGTTCTCGCAAACGTAGTATGCACACACTTCAATCCCCGGCGCCTGCTTCAGGGCCTTTACGAGAATAGAATTTAATCAGATAATTATTAATCAAGCATGTTAATTAATTAATGGTATTGAAACAAGAATTAAAGAGATGGTAGCTAGCTAGCTAGTACTACTTAATTACTTACCTTGGGTCGATGCCAACATAGCTTTTGTCGCCATTTTCCTGGAGTCACCTTGATGTACTTTGCCCAAGCCCTGCCCGCCGGCAAAGAAAATTAATAAAGGGGTTATTAAAAATAGTTCATATCAGGAAATGAAGAACTAAATAGGCTGAGATATAGTTAATAATGATTGAAATAACCTGTCGACTATCCCCTTCACGATGCTGTAGTCACTATCTTTTTTAAGTAGTGAGTCCAGTACTTCAACTTTTCCTTCGTCAACTTTAATGTCTAACAAGATCAAGTGGAAGCTGCATGCGCATACGTTTGCATGTATAAATTAAGCGGGCATGTGCATAACACTAATCAACTATAACCCTAAACCCTATACACTTATTAACATCTAGCTAGTAAGCAAAAACAGAATTTGTAGTACAAGACAGTGTGACTCACTCGAAGTTGTAAGGAAGTAGTATATCTTCATTGCTATTGAGGCGCTTCAAGAACTCTACCATGTTTTTCTCTACATCTTGTCTACACCATTCCAATTTCAATGTGTATTCATTAACGGTATTTGGGTCAATGAACCCAATGCCATAGCGTCCAGCTTTTTTCATTTCATACATCTTCATCCTGCATAATACCACAGAAAAGAATATATAGTGAGGATATATAATTACAGGTAATTAATGATCAATCAATGAGCACTAAAGCTAGCTTGAGACTTAAATTACAGAAAGAAATCACTTACAGACAATAGCAACTGACGATAGATTTGTCGAGTGCATCTTCATTGAATAACTGAAATAGTTCTGAATACTCAACGGACAGAGCTTTCTTATTGAAGTAATGATCTTCCTCGACTTGCACCATGAGGGACTCTCGATTGGAAATCTTGGTAATTTTCATGTACCAATCATGCAATTCATACATTCTCATTGGGAGGTTCTTGACCTCCTCGGGCTCGACCAAATGTTGGCCCTGGACATATTTCCGTTTTATTTCCTCCTCTCTAAGCGGAGACATGGGCTCGATATCGAGGAGTTGTCTAACAGTGATGTTGAGCATTTCAGCCTGCATTATATGCGCCTCGGTTATTACCACATCACCCAGCTCGGGAACGTAAATGGTTTGCCCACAATAATATTGGGCGCGCGTACTCTCATGTTTTGTTGGCACAACAAGCGGGGGGGGGGGGGATTGCGCCGCCTGTTCTCCTAGCTGGGGAACGGTTTTCCCGCTTTTTTGACAGCTGCTTGTTGGCTCGAGCTCGAGCTCGCTTCTTTCTGTAGTCGTGCTTGATGTGCCTTCCTGATTTGGCGCTCATAGTCTGAGTCAACAGGCTTGGGAGCTGGTGGTCTAGCCATACGAATGAAGTGGTCAATCTTTTCCTCAGGCACTTTCTCCCTCGGCGGCGTTGCCGGTTTCGGTCGAAAATGAGCGTCCACTTTGGCCCGCACTATTGCATCGTTTTGCTCCTCAGTCATGTCGTAAGGCCTCTGAGGAAGAGGAGCGAGGCTTCTTGGACCATATTTATATCGCTTGTCTCCGCCTGTACTTTTTGTACTACCTCGACTTGTACCGCTACGCACCATAGCTGCGGCGTGTCTCTTCTGCGATTTCTTAGGCAGCGGAGACGGCTGACGTGGCTTAGTTGGAGCAGGAGGAGTGGCCTGATGCTGTGTCGGACTTGAAGCAGGAGGTGTGGCCTGACACGGTGTCCGACTTGAAGCAGGAGGTGTGGCCTGACGCTGTGCCGTACATGAAGCAGGAGGTGTGGCCTGACGCTGTGCCGGACTTGAAGCAGGAGTCTGCTCATGCGTTTGTGGACTTGGAGGAGCGGGAGTCTGCTGACACGGTGGCGGACTTCGAGGAGGAGTCGGCAGACGCGGTGTCGGTGGACTTCGAAAGATGATGCAATCCTTTCTCCATAGGATGATACGATGTATGGCCTCTCCCAGTGTGTGCTCGTCGTCACCTCCAGGAATGTCAAGATCTAGCCCCAAATATGGGTCCACCACCTCATCAACCAAGACACGAGCATAGCCCTCTGGAATCAGGGCGTAATGGAAGGTTGCTTCGGGGGTAATTGTAAAAGCAACGGCGTCCGCCACCTTCATGGATATGTTCTTCATTTTGAAGTGTAGCTCACAGTTAGTGTTCTCTATGATGTCATCCACAGGGTATGTATCCAGCAGTGCGTCGCCCAGGGCGGAACCAACGCTGCTTCTCGGCATGGATGGGACGGTGCTATCCAATGCTGGATGATCATCCGCTTGCTGCTGCCGCTGCTGAGACCCCCTTTCCTGGCTAAGTGAGTCGATCTGCTGCTGCTGCTGCTGGAATTTGAGTGCCAAGTCCGCGTGCCTTGCTTCTAGGCCTTGAAGGCGTTCCGCGTCCTGCTTCCTCTGCTCCTCCTCCAGCTTCCTCTTCTTCTCCTCCTCCATCTTCTTTCTTGCACGGGTCCTGTAGTCGTCGTTCCATTCCGAAAAGCCCTCACACCAGGGAATAACGCCCTTGCCTCATGTTCTTCCCGGGTGTTCAGGATTTCCCAGGGCGCGCGTAAGCTCATCGTTCTCTCTGTTGGGCGTGAACACCCCCTTTCGAGCATCTTCTATTGCATCAAGTAACTTTTGTTCTGCTCCTTTTAGACTTGCCTTCTTCGAAACCAGGCCTGTCTTCGGGTCCAACGCCCTCCATGCGCATAGAACCAAGTTCTGCACCTGGGGGGCCAGCTCCTAGTAACCGGAGTGACCCCTGCATCCTCCATCTCTTGCTCAGACTTATCCCACTTAGGCATTGCCACCGCGTAGCCACCTGGACCCAGCCTATGGAACTGCGTCTTTTTTGCGGAATTGGCCTTGTTTTTTCTTGACCATTCCTTAGATAATTCTGATTCCTTGAATTTCACGAAAGCGGGCCAGTGTTCTCTTTGCTTCTCCAGTGTTCCCTTGAATTCTGGAGTCTTCCTTTCTGCAGCGAGGTAGTTGGCCCATACAGTTTTCTTTTGGGTGTTGAATGCAATTGCCATCTTCTTAAGAGCAGCGTCCTTGACTTTCTGCACATCCGCATCAGTGAAATAATCTGGTAGGGTGAAATGTTCCATCAGAGATTCCCAAAGCTTTTGTTTTGCTCTGTTGTCGACCCAAGTAACATCTGGGCGTTTAGTTTTTGGCTCTTTCCATTCTTGAATGGAGATCGGGAGTTGGTCCTTCACAAGAACTCCGCACTGACGAACGAACTTGTTCGCAATGTTCTTAGGCGTGAGGGGTTCGCCACTAGCTTTGATGGAATCGATGTTGTACTTTACACCCTCCTTCAACTTTTTGCCTGGGCCGCGCTTTGTCCTGCTGTCTGTAGAAGCAGATTTGCTCGATCTGGAGGGCTAAAAGAAGAAAGATCGATTCGTTAATATATCTTCAAATAAAAAAACATGTGATGATCACTAGATGCCTGCTTATATAAATATACCTCACCGGTAGTCTTTGTTATTTCAAGATCAACATTGTATTCGTCATCATGATCATTGTCTGCGTCATCATAATCATAATCATAGTTCATGACTTCATCAGCTCGGTCGTCGAGATCGAATATCTTATCATCACCCTCCCCAGTATTGTTCAGATATTGGGAGCCGTCATTTGCTTCATTCAGATCATCTGGCCTGCTAGGGCTGCGTATGATCTCGAACAGGGCCTCTTCTCCCTCTCTGCCGGTATTGTCCGCCATAGCTTTTATTTAACTAATACAGAAGAAATATAAAACAATTTAGTATTCAAATTACAATGCATGGATGCAATCAATAAGGAAAAACTGAATCATATAGTACATAATATGCATCGTCTCGAATAATATATAATCTCGAATACATCGTCTCGAATAATATATAATCTCAAATACATCACTGGCTAGGTAGCTAATAAAGATCGAATACTATAGAAGAATCTAGGCCACTCGCTGTTCCTGGGGCGTGGGCGGTGGACACCCAAAGACAAGGAACCATCACAGGATCATATCTCCGGTCATCTGCCCAAAGAACCTGCCAGGTATTGGAGAACCTGACGTCCATAGCAGCCATGTAGCGATGGACATGCTCGTCCTCCTCCCTGACACGACGACGCACCACCTCCGGCGGGGCCGGCTCCCTCTGCACCGAATGTGGCCCACGCGAACGCCACCAAAGGAGATTAGGGTCGACGATGGGACCCGAGGCCGGGTTCCTCACCAAGCGGCGTGCCCCTCCAGGTAGCACCTCCCAGTGCCAGCCCGGCGGAGCCCAATCCCGGACATGGGTCAGCCGGACGTCGTCGCGAATGGGTCGACGGCGAGGATGCGGGTCGGGCATCGTCGAGAACAAATACTATATGCCCGCAAAAAGTAACATTTTTTAAATGATTGGATTGTGATAACTAAAATTCTATATGCAAATTCTAACAATTTGACATTACTCTAATTCATCTAACTAAAACTAATTCTAAAATTTCTAACATTTCTATATATATAACTAACATTTCTATAACATATCTAATATTTCTATAACTAAAAAACAGAAAAAATTGCTAACATTTCTATAAATATTTCTATAACTTAAAAACAGAAAAATTTATAACATTTCTAATATTTCTATAACTAAAAAAAGAAAAATTTCTAACATTTCTATAAATATTTCTATAACTAAAAAACAAAAAAAATTCTAACATTTCTATAATATTTCTATAACTAAAAACCAGAAAAATTTCTAACATTTCTATAAATATTTCTATAACTAATTTGTGTGTGGACATGGCGGCCGGGGCAGGCGCTCACCGGCGAGGCGAGGCGACGGGGGGCGGCGACGGGGACGGCGACGGGCGGCGATGACGCAGATGGCGACGATGGGGACGGGGATGGGGCGGCGACGACGGGGACGGGGACGGCCGGGGCAGCGACGACGGGGACGGGGCGGCGACGGGGGCGTCGACGAGGGGCGGCGACGGGGGCGTCGACGGGGGCAGCGACGGGGGCGGCGACGGGGGCGGCGACGGGGGGCGGCGGGCGACGGGGCAGAGGAGAAGAAGCAGATGAAAACTCACGAAATTGGTAAGTCCTGCTTATATAGGATGGGCCTTTAGAACCGCTGTTGGAGCCACCAACCGGTACTAAAGGTCACATTTGGCCAGCCCAAGCGGCGGGAAGCGCAGACCTTTAGTACCGGGTGGTGGCACCAACCGGTACTAAAGACCCCCCTTTAGTACCGGTTGGAGCCACGACCCGGTACTAAAGGGGTGCGGCGGCGCAGGTGCGGTGCGGGCAGGTTTAGTCCCACCTTGCTAGCCGAAGGGCGCCCGCACCAGCTTATAAGCCCCGTCGTGGCAGCTGTCTCGAGCTCCTCTCTATTGCAGGCCTTCTGGGCCTACCTGTTTTGTGCTGCCCTGTGGGCCTATTGGGCCTTTGCGGGCCTGCATCCTGGCCCAACAACAGGTTGGGTTTCTAGTCGTATGCAGGCCGCTTTGGCCCAGTAGGCGGGCTTTTTTATTTTCTTATTTTTTTCCTTTCTTTATTTTTGTTTTATTTATTTTTGAGTTGTTTTTTGCTGTATTTAGAGTTTCTTTGTGAATATTTTTGCTTTAGGTACAAAAAATTACAAACTTTCTATTAGTGTCGGTAGTTTACAAATTTGAATAGTTTACATTTTGAATTATTTGAAATTTGTGTGAATCACTAGTTTGTGAATAACTTAACTTTGAAAATAGATTTTTCAGTGATTCTTTTTTATTATGTTTAATATTAGTGTGTTTTATCATTATATTCAATTTGGTAATGCTTAGGTTATTTAAAAAATGAAATGCCTTTGTAACGGATGAGTTTTCGTCCGAAACCCTGATACTTCGAAAGAGATTGTCTATTTTGTACACGAAGTGCATCCAGTTTTTGCGGTAACCCTCTCTACTTTTTTGCACATGCTATGTGGGTGAAATTATGATACCATGCCAACTTTCAACCTTTTCTGAGTTCATTTGAAATGCTTTTCAATTTCAGGGTCATTTAGCTGAAAAAATCAGTAAATGCATGAAAGAATTTGTTTGCACATAAAATTTCTTCGCGTTTCAAATGCCAAAACACATAACTACCCTAACTATTATAGAGATTCCCTCCTGGGTGTGAAACATAGAAGAAAGTGATGATAGTGAAGCCGATCACTTCCCAGATCTTTGGGTGTGAAACTTTTTCTTCGCGTGTGTCCCTTTGCGCCGTAGCCATGGAAAATCTTCATCATTTAACTGGATGCTCGGGTCAATATTCACTGTGAATGGAGCAATTTCATCAAACTTTTCATAATCTTCTAACATGTCAGTCTTGTCATCCACTCCCACGATGTTTCTCTTCCCAGAAAGAACTATGTGGCGCTTTGGCTCATCGTATGCTGCATTCGCTTCCTTATCTTTTCTTTTTCTCGGCTTGGTAGACATATCCTTCACATAAAAAACCTGTGCCACATCATTAGCTAGGACGAATGGTTCGTCTGCATACGCGAGATTGTTGAGATCCACTGTTGTCATTCCATACTGCGGGTCTTCCGTTACCCCATATCGTGTCATATTGACCCATTTGCACCGAAACAAAGGACCTTCAAACCACGTCCATAGTCAAGTTCCCATATCTCCTCTATGTAACCATAATATGTTTCCTTTCCCGTCTTGGTTGTTGCATCAAAGCGGACACCACTGTTTTGGTTGGTGCTCTTCTTATCTTGGGCGATCGTGTAAAATGTATTACCATTTATCTCGTACCCTTTGAAAGTCATTATATTCGAAGATGGTAATTGGGACAGCGAGTACAGGTCATCTTCAATAGAGGCGTCATGCATGGTACGTGTCTGCAACCAGCTGGCGAAACTCCTGGTTTGTTCACGTGTAATCCAGTCATCAGACCGCTCCGGGTGTTTGGAGCGTAGAAAATTCTTGTGTTCGACCATATACGGAGCCACCAAGGCGGAATTCTGTATAACTGTGTAGTGTGCTTCAGTGAGAGAATGTCCGTCCATACATATTTTTTGATTCCCTCCTAGCGTGCCTTTTCCATCTAGTCTGCCCTTATGCCGCGATTCAGGAACACCAATCGGCTTAAGGTCAGGAATAAAGTCAATACAAAACTCAATGACCTCCTCATTTTCATGGCCCTTGGAGATGCTTCCTTCTGGCCTAGCACGGTTATGAACATATTTCTTTAAGACTCCCATGAACCTCTCAAAGGGGAACATATTGTGTAGAAATACAGGAACCCAAACGTTAATCTCTTCGCATAGGTGAACTAGGACGTGCGTCATGATGTTGAAGAAGGATGGTGGGAACACCAAATCGAAAATGACAAGACATTGCACCAAATCATTCTCTAACCTTGGTATGATTTCTGGATCGATTACCTTCTGAGAGATTGCATTGAGGAATGCACATAGCTTCACAATGGCTAATCGAACGTTATCCAGTAGAAGCCCCCTCAATGCAACCGGAAGCAGTTGCGTCATAATCACGTGGCAGTCATGAGACTTTAGGTTCTGGAACTTTTTCTCTGCCATGTTTATTATTCCCTTTATATTCGACGAGAAGCCAGACGGTACCTTAATATTGAGCAGGCATTCAAAGAAGATTTCCTTCTCTTCTTTGGTAAGAGCGTAGCTGGCATGACCCTGATGTATGCCGTCTTTTCCATGCATACGTTGCTGGTCCTCCCGTGCCTCAGGTGTATCTTTTGGCTTCCCATACACGCCCAAGAAGCCAAGCAGGGTCACGCAAAAAATTCTTCGTCACATGCATCACATCGATTGCAGAGCGGACCTCTAGATCTTTCCAATAGGGCAGGTCCCAAAATATAGGTTTCTTCTTCCACATGGGTGCGCGTCCGTCAGCGTCATTCGGAACAGGTTGTCCGCCAGGACCCTTTCCAAAGACTACCTTCAAATCCTTGACCATATCATGTACATCAGCACCAGTACAGTGGCGAGGCTTCGTCCGGTGATCCGCCTCACCTTTGAAATGCTTGCCTTTCTTTCTTACGGGATGCCTGCTCGGAAGAAATCGACGATGTCCCAGGTACACATTCTTCCTACAATTGTCCAAATATATACTGTCGGTATCATCCAAATAGTGCGTGCATGCGCGGTATCCCTTGTTTGTCTGTCCTGAAAGGTTACTGAGAGCAGGCCAATCATTGATGGTCATGAACAGCAAGGCCTTTAGGTCAAATTCTTCCCCCATGTGCTCATCCCACGCACGTACACCTGTTCCATTCCACAACTATAAGAGTTCTTCAACTAATGGCCTTAGGTACACATCAATGTCGTTGCCGGGTTGCTAAGGGCCTTGGATGAGCACTGGCATCATAATGAACTTCCACTTCATGCACAACCAAGGAGGAAGGTTATATAAACATAGAGTCACAGGCCAGGTGCTATGGTTGTTGCTCTGCTCCCCAAAAGGATTAATGCCATCTGCGCTTAGACCAAACCATACGTTCCTTGCGTCATCTGCAAACTCCTTCCCGTACTTTCTCTCAATTTTTCTCCACTGCGACCCGTCAGCAGGTACTCTCAACTTTCCGTCTTTCTTACGGTCTTCTCTGTGCCATTGCATCACCTTGGCATGCTCTTTGTTTTGGAACAAACGTTTCAACCGTGGTATTATAGGAGCATACCACATCACCTTGGCAGGAATCTTCTTCCTGGGGCGCTCGCCCTCGACATCACCAGGGTCATCGCGCCTGATCTTATAGCGCAATGCACCGCATACCGGGCACGCGTTCAAATCCTCGTACTCACCGCGGTAGAGGATGCAGTCATTAGGGCATGCATGTATCTTCTGCACCTCTAACCCTAGAGGGCAGACAACCTTCTTTGCTTCGTACGTACTCTCGGGCAATTGTTGTCCTTTGGAAGCATATTCTTTATCATTACCAGCAACTTTACAAATCCCTTGTCAGATACACCATTCTCTGCCTTCCATTGCAGCAATTCAAGTGTGGTGCCCAACTTTTTCTTGTCAGCTTCGCAATTCGGGTACAACAATTTCTTGTGATCATCTAACATGCGCTGCAAATTCTTCTTCTCCAAATCACTTGCGCAGTTTCTCTTTGCATCGGCAATGGCCCGACCTAGATCATCAGCGGGCTCATCTGATGCCTCTTCTTCAGCTTCTTCCCGCATTGCCAGCTCAGCTTCTTCCCCCATTGTTGTATCATCGTATTCAGGGAACCCATGGCCAGGATAGCTGTCATCGTCCTCTTCTTCTTCATTGTCTTCCATCATAACCCCTCTTTCTCCGTGCTTGGTCCAAAAATTATAGTGGGGCATGAAACCGGACTTAAACAGGTGGACGTGAATGGTTCTTGACGTAGAGTAATTGTGATCATTCTTACAGACTAAACATGGACAAGGCATAAAACCATCCGCCCGCTTGTTTGCCTCAGCCGCAAGCAGAAAAGTTTGCACGCCATTAATGAACTCGGGAGAGCATCGGTCATCGTACATCCATTGTCGGCTCATCTTCATGACACAACACCGAATAGACCAAATTAATACAAGTTCATACATAAAGTTCATACAAGACCTAAATGCAACAGACAAATAACTCGCTAACTAAAGAATTTAAATGCAACAACAAATGCGGTCAAGATCACAATTAAGGTAACAATTGATCCAACAGCATAATGATACCAAGCCTCACTATCAATGGCATATTTTCTAATCTTTCTAATCTTCAAGCGCATTTTCTCCATCTTGATCTTGTGATCATTGACGACATCGGCAACATGCAACTCCAATTCCATCTTCTCCCCCTCAATTCTTTTCAATTTTTCTTTCAAATACTCGTTTTCTCTTTCAACTAAATTTAACCTCTCGACAATAGGGTCAGTTGGAATTTCCGGTTCACAAACCACCTAGACAAAAATATCTATGTCAACTTGATGGGCATTATTTGTCATAAACACGAAATGCAACAACTAGTTTTAAAAGAGAATATACCATATCCGAATCATAAAAAGGACGAGGGCCGACGGGGACGGATATCAAAACCATGGCACTATGTATAACAAACAACGTACGGGTAAGATAATTATACGAGTAACTATATATCCAAATCACACAAACATCAATTTGGTAATGTAAAACATTCATGAACAAGAGGCTCACCACAAGGTGGTGCCGGCGATCGACTGTGGTTACGACGGAGATTTAGAAGGCACTAAGTAAACCACACCTACATATGCAAACTAAGTGTTAGTTTTGACCACAAATTGCATATAAATCAAATACTAGCACATATATTTTTTTACCAAATTACTAAACTCATAAATTAAGCACTATACAAAGCATTGCAAGAGCTAATCTAGCAATGAGAGATGAAAGGACAAAGTTGCTAACCTTTGTGATCATTTGAATGGATGGGGGCCTACAAATCTTGACAAATTTTGGGCAAAATGTGTGATGAGCTCGAGAGGAAGAGGGGAAGAACAGAGAGGAGAGGGGAAAGGGGAAGAACAGAGCGAGCTCGGGTGGACGAAGGGTTTATGTAGGATGACCTTTAGCACCGGTTCGTGCCATGAACCGGTACTAAAGGTGCTGGAGGGGCCCCGGACTGACAACATCCTGCCACCACTCACTTTAGTACCGGTCCGTGGCACGAACCGGTGCTAAAGGTCGGCCACGAACCGGTGCTAAAGGTCGGCCACGAACCGGTACTAATGAAAGCGGTTGGCTAGCTGTTGGAACCGGCACTAATGCACACATTAGTGCCGGCTCAAAAGCAAACCGGCACTAATGTGCTTGACATTTAACCCTTTTCCTACTAGTGCATACTGCACAGGTACAATTAAATATCACAGGTAGGATATTGTTTATACATGATTATGTTTAAACCGGCCCTGGCTATGGACTTTAAGTCGCCGGTCTATTTTGGATTGCGCCATTCGAATCATGCGCTTATCAATCATTGGATTATTGCCTTTATTGGATACGGCGATGTAAGCTGGTAGTATGAGCCAATTTCTACATGTATGTTTTCCTGATTATATAAAAATGCGAGGTTGGATAACCCGCCATGGCTTTTGACGTTAAGTCGCCAGTATGTTTAGGCTTGAATGGCCTTAATCCTAGTCTTTTCCATAATTGCATAAAGACTATATTATGTTTGGGTTGTTACCCGCCCTGGCTTTGACGTTAAGTTGCCAGGGCATATGTTGTTTAAACTCTGTGCAGGATTTGCAGAACTATGACTTATATAAATGATTAAGTTCAAGCTCATTATCAAAATTGATGCTTCAAAATGATTATCCGTTCTGGATTTTCTCAAAGCCTATAAGCCGCCGGGTTATAAAAATTTCGGCTTACAATGGAGGCGTATTAAATCGCCATCGGCCAAGAGCCGCCGGGTATTTAAACTCCGGATTTACTTGTCAATGATAAAGTATTCAAAATCGCTTTGGCGCAATGGCTATTATTTTATCAATTAATATGATTTATTCTACAATGGAAGGAATAGTCCCGAGTCGCTGGAGGCTTACGACCCGGCACTTGGGGGCTACATTATTCAGATTGAGATTATATCAAATATGCAAGTCCCATGTCACTGCCAGCATGCACGATGGCACTTGGGGGCTAATGCAAAGTCATTTTTTGGCTCACTTTATTGAAGATCCGACTCATCACATTGTAATGAGCCGGCCCTTGGGGCTACCAATTGCTCCTGTTAAAAATTCAAGGTACACGATTTAAATCCATTATATTGAAAAGGTCTACTACTCAGTTGGTAGAGTACAAAGCTCTTAACCTTGTGGACGTGGGTTCAAGCCCCATGGTGGAGATTACATCATATGATGTTATTATCAATGAATTATATACAAAAAGTCCGTGCTCATTATTGCATAATAACCCGGCCCTTGGGGGCTACACTGGTTGAAGTTTTTATGAGCATAAGTCAATTACAAGTCCCATGTTGCTGCAAGCATGACAACCCGGCACTTGGGGGCTACAGGTGATATACATATAAGGGAGAAAAATCTTCAAATTCTCAGTTTTGAGCAGACCAGATTGACCCGGTGTCTGCAACAATCATGACCCGGTGTCACCAATAATTATGACCCGGCGTCGGCAACAATTATGACTTGGCATCATCTATTTATAACCCAGAAATTTTGGTAACCATAAATTGGCAAGTTTCTACATCTTCAAGCCGGCTAAAAATCAGATTAGTATTTCAAGACCAATATTTTTGTCAAGTCAGAGCATTGAAGGCCGACTCAAATGGATTCTTTATTCACAAGCTGATCTATTGACCCGGACATCCCAGAAGAAGGAAATGACAAGGACTTAAGGATGATCAGGTGCCGGCTTACAAGAACTTTTAACCCGTAGCACAACCTGTCAAATTTGTTCTTGTGTTTATGTTGCAGATCAGTTTAACATGGATAAATCCAAATTAAACTGGGGGCTAATGTCGGGTATATACCCCGCGGTATGACCCGGCCGGAGTTATGACCCGACTAGGACTTGGCGTTTCATCGGTAACCCGCCGGAAGATTGGCGATTTACGAGTCTGGCGGCTCACTGGTCTGACGACTCAAGATCTTGGCGACTCACTAATGGCCCTGACGGCGGGTCAGATGGACAACAAGACCCAAGGCCCAGGAGACCGGCTCACGTTATGATGGACCGGCTTAAGAGGAAAGCATAAGAAATATTCCCTTACAAAGGAAGCAAGACTAGGACTCCACTTGTAATAGAGTAATTCTAATCCTATTTGGACTCCACATGTAACCCGCCCCTATAATTTATATAAGGAGGGGCAGGGCACCCCAAGAGGGGGAGACAAGAAACAATCTCAAGGGCTAGACACAACTAAAAGGGAGCCGGCGTATGCGGCGTCTCCCTGATGAGCATAATGAGATCTAGCCACAAACAGCATGTAGGGCTATTACCGGACGATATTTCCCGGGGCCCGAATCTGTCTAAATCCTTGTCTTGTGTGTTGATCCGTCCCGCGTCTCTCGTCCCGACCAACCCCTCTCAAGCTACCACATAGATGCGTTGGCCTCACGACTAAGTCCTCACACTAGGACATCTGCCGTGACAATTCCACGACAGTTTGGAATCAAATTGTCAAAGAGTTAACAGTCATAAGAAATGAGTGAGCAATTTTTTTTTAAACTAACACAAGCTTTATTACTCAATAATGTTTAGGGGAATACATTTGATAGGATATTGCAAAGGCCAAATATGATGCCCTGCAGATAAACTAAGCGCATGTTAGCGAGGCTATGTGCCTCCGTATTCGAGGCCCTTCTTCGAAGTCGAAAGAATCGGGGAACTCCGATGATGTGATCCTGATCTCGTGAATGATATGACCGTGCTTAGCGCCGCTGCCTTTCTTGATACCAGATACAACTTCCTTATAGTCCCATCCATTGACTATGCTCGTTTGCAATAGATCGGTCACCAAAGACATGGCCTCGCAACAGGCGAGAGCCACGAGGCTGGCCGGATCAGTTACGCCGATGAAAACCAGGGCCGAGGCCCTAAGGTAATTTCCGCCACTGTCTTTGCAGATAGCAGTAATGAAGCGATTGAGGGAGTGAGTGGTCGCTCCACGGGTGCTTATTGGGCCGGCCCAATTGAAGCATGTGCATGGGCGCTGATTAGGACCTCTCCGCAACCGTCGGCCTTTCCGGGTTCGTGACATGTTCCTCTTGTGCACACTCTGCTAGCCCATCTTCTTGCTCATTTCCAGCCTGTCTGGAAAGAACCTCGCCCTTTGGAATTCTCTATATGACGCACGCTGCCTCAAATTGCTAGCGAATCACGCAGGCGCGAGCAAAGTGGGCCGGCCCACTGAACGCTAGCACAGGCTTCCTGTTTAGGGGTAAATCTTAGCTGGAAGATTTTTAACTGAGTTTTTCCTGTTGTGTTTCTTTACTGCTTGTTCCGGTTTTCTTACTGGGTTTGTTTTTCAAATTTTTTCATTTCCTTTTTCCGTTTAATGCTAATTTTCTCATGTTCCTTTTTCCTTTTTAAGAATATTTCACAGTTTTAAAAATGTTCGTGATTTCATAAAAACTGCTCATGTTTTCCCAAAAATGATCGAAATTTAAAAAAAAATCTCATTTTCAAATTTTGTTCTAAGTTCGAAAAATGTTCTCATTTGAAACAATGTTCACGGATTCAAAAAATATTGACATTTCCAAATGTTTGTTTGGGGTTTAATAAAATGTCCCTTTATCAAAAAATTGTTCACATATTCAAAGAATGTTCGTGATTTTCAAAAAAGGTTATTTTATCCAAAAATTGTTCACATATTCAAAAAATGTTCGAGTTTTTGTTTTTCTTCTCGAATTTGAAAAGCGTTCACTTTTTTAAAATTACTTTTTCCAAAAATAATGTTCGCGTTTGGAATTTTACAAAATGTTCGGATATGACATTACCTTCAGCTTCGCACCACATATTAAACCAACAAGGCTCATTAATCCCGTTAGGTAGGCGCGCACGTATGCAACAGGAGGTCGCTTGTTAGATCCCTCCCTCGAGCACTCATTTTTTTAGGATTTTTTCACTTTACGCTAGTGAGCCTCCCAGTTGGAGTCGCCTGTGCGCCCGCTCGGCAATTCGCCGCAAGGAGCGGCACATAGGAGTTCCCTCGCCCTTTACCTCCCGCTTCATCGGGGTACCATTTTCGTCAGTGTACCTTCCAGTCGCACTTTGTACACGGTACGCTGGCCACGTTCTTCCGCGAATGCAAGCTGACGCAAAATTTTGTTCACGCAGCTGAATCTGTCAACCAGGGGGACCTGCACCTTCACTGGAGGCGAGGCAAATGCCCTCGGCTGGCCGTCGGCTCCATAAGAGTTGACGAACGGCGCACCGGCACCGGTTGCCTCATGCCCGCAGGCGCAGCATCACGTACGTACTGAAAAAGTAAACCAGGCAACGCAAGGCTCCTCCAATCAAGTCTCGTGTCAAAACCCGGAGCAGCTTTTCACCGGGTCTCTCAGCCAGGGGACAGAGCGCACCACAAGTCAAGGCAAGCCGAGCAGCAGCCAGTACCAACACATAGGACAGTACTACGAGCACACATGACATGACGCCTGAGTTAAACCGGCAGCAGAGTGAAAGAAGTCAAAGGAGGGCCGCGTCCCGGCCCGAACCTACCCACCACCCCGCAGGCCTTTCATGGCAGCAAAGAAGCAAAAGCAACCAATCAGTCCGAGGCAGCGACGCGGTTTACGGGGTTGAAACTGACCGTACCGAATCAATTCTGCAGGCGGTCTCAGACTTCCTCTCCGCGGCTGCACACACAAACGACGGCGACGGCGATGTCGACGGAAAGAAAGCGAGACGCATCGCTGTGCCGTGAATCCGCGGGGGCAGGCCGGACTTCCGGACGGCCCCCGGCTTGAATTCTTTCTTCGATCTACGGTCGGTGGTGGACGCACGGGTTAATGATGAGCAAGTAGAAGTGGTGGTACCCTCCAGTTCCGGGTTAATTTTCTCCAGCAAGCACCGGAGAGTGATGTGTGATGTGATGTGATGGCGGCAGAGCCATCGCTCGTGCCAAAATTCAACGCAAGAAAACAGTGCAGTATCAGCCCTGACCCGGCAATAGATTCGCCCATGCATGAAATGAATCCACCGTCCGTCTTCAGAAGCATGCCAGACTCGCTGTTTCTCTCTTCAGTGTCGTGAAATGAATCCACCGTTCGTCTCAAATGCCACTGCCATTTTCTACATGCCCTCTAACATCAGGTTTTAATGGAGGAGGCACAACGGTAGCGATCCAACAACAGAAAGTTGGCTCCTACATTTTCTTCTGAGAAACTACAACATTTATTGTTGGCGCCTATTTCCTGAAAAAAGTATTGACTCCTGCTGCCGCGGCCCATGATGATATTAATTTGAACTGTTCCGAACGACCGGACTGTTTTCACAAGTTGACCAGACCCATTCCGTCTGACAGTCTACCTCCGGCGTCCCAGCTTTCCAGGCGCCCGACCTCTCGCAGCCACAGTCTTCACCTTTAAATGGCCCCTGGCTGCTGCGCCATGCTTTCGCTTGTGATGCCTTCAACAGTTTCGGTACTGCAATTGCAAATAACATCGTCGCCATGCCTACTGGCAACGCCGCACCAATGCACTGCCCAGGCTGTATCCTGCCCGGCGTCGTTTCGGGACAGCTGCGGCTACGGTCAAATGCATGCAGCAACTTGTACCAATACTGCACTGCATGTATTTCAAAGTGTTGCATCGACTTCACTGTATGGCAATGCCAAAACTGTCGTGCTACTATGCGAGTATACTTCTCCCAATCTTTCAGCAGTGCAATACGGCAAGTACAGCTGTACGTACAACGAATAAGAAGAAGATAGTACTAACACAAGAACAGCATTTTGGAGGTGTCAACAGCTGCACCCATCGCAATTATGCCCTCCACCTTCCGAATGTTCTTTATGTTTCACAATGACCAAATGCACAATCCATCGTTTACTTTTTTGCAAAAAATAGTACGTATATATTATAGGACTTGTTTGTGAAGGTCAAATATACTTCTTCCAGATGGCAGACCTAACTTGGCTCCCGTACGACGTGTTTGGCCGCTAAGGCCTTCCACTATGTAGTGGATGCCCAATGCATTAAAATACTACCGGCTGGGCAGCGATGCCCTGAAGATTTTATTTGGCACCGGTCTCACAATGTTGCATTCGTAGCTTGACAGAAAATGGGACCCAGATGCTCTATTCACGTGAGTTTCCTCAGCCTGGTTAGCTCTTTGCAGTGGGCCATGAGATGATTGTTTATTGTTTTCTACATTTGACACCGGCTGGGCATCGGAGCAACTACTTACTCCGGTTTCCTGAAAAAATTTTATGGCACCGGCTGGGCAATGAAGGGCGCCAAATAAGCCAGAAGCCGATTTGGCACCCCTTTTGGCCTACATAGTGGAGGGCCTAATGAAGCCTCTGGCCTAACCAGCAACCACTGCTCCCAAACGATAATACTCTAGTTGCACCAAGATCATGCAGTTAGGCCAAATTCTGTTTGCTCCTATGTGCCATTAACTCACTGGTGGTTGCCGTTAAACAAGGCTGCAAGGGGCATCAGGGTCACATGCACTGGAACACGCAGAGGAACAGGACAGGCTGCTGCAATACAGTATTCGTGTCCCGCCACAGCTCACGCTGCTGGACAAAACGGCAGGTAGGTACGAGTGGTACCGTATGAGGGCTTCCGGCCATGCCAACCAACCTACTACTTCTATACTGGAAGAGGAATCTCCCTGCTATAGTTTTTCTGTTACGTTCTCACATCAACTTGAAGCTTATTTTAACACTTCCCTTCATTTTCTTTCAATGATTGGTCAGGAAGACACAGATTATGCTTAATCCGGAAGCAGTACGATCTTACGTGCACAAACTGAATTTACTAGTAGTATATATGTCACTCAGTGTGTGAAAGCTTTGTGGATGCTTTGTGTTGCTTGCCAGTCCATGATGCATGTCTCGCCAGTAATAATCGGATGCGTTATGGGTAAATGAGAATGCGGCTCTGCGTCAAGCATCTATCTAGTGGCACGGTGAAGCCTCGAGTCGAGCTCAAACTCCGAGACACATAAATTTCCCGTTGAAAACTACGTAGCAATTTGTCCTGTCGATGCCATTTGGTTGTTGGTTTAGAGCCTGGTTAATAGTATAGCCAACAATCGGCTATATGAAGTTGTTACATTATTTATAGCCAACGTAATAGCCAACATGTATAGTAGCAATTTACAAACTATTACTACTTCATTAATAGATGGCCCATCTTACAATCTCACATTATTTCTTGAAGCACGTGCTGCAACCGGTTCTTAATCTGAAGCCCGCTTCTCTTCTCTTTTCTCTTCTCTCTTATCCAACACAGCAAACATACAATATTTTAATCCTTACAGCTTGCTGACTGTATCTTATTATACTTGCTTTTATTCGGTTGCAGCGCTGCAGCGTCGGTGACGGGGAGAAGGAATCCGGGAGGGGAAGCACGACCCGGAAATCCCGGCCGGCCGGACGGGGAGCCGAACCAAAAGGGCTCGGCCAAAAGGGAGGAGGAAATATACCGTCCCAGCGGCGTCGCGTCCGAATAGCGGGGTGGCGCGGTCGTAGGTGATGTCGTCCCCCTACCAACCAGCAACAACAACATCCGTCTCGTCGTCCCGCGTTGTGCCAACCATCGCTGCCTCAGGTGCTGCCTCAGGTGCCACACACCGGAAACTTCTCACACCAGACTTCAGTAATAACAATAGAAATCAACTTGATCTATCTTCCAAATCCTAAGCGCTAAGCAGAAATGAGGTACGTGGTGCATGCAAAAATGTGGAAAGAGTCGAAGAAAGTACTCGATGATGACAGGCATAGCAAACCAAAGATTATTTGGTGTTATTACTCCCTCCGTCCGCGAATAAGTGCACTTCTACCATTTGCCCTAAGTCAAAATTTTATAATTTTGATCAACTTTTTAGAAAAGAGTAGTGGTATATATAACATCAAATTGATATATTATGAAAATACATTTCAAAACGAATCTGGTGATACTAAATTAGTGACATAAATGCTGCTACTTTTTCCTATAAAGTTGGTCAAAGTTTCAAAACTTTGACTTAGGACAAAAGCTAGATGTACACTTATTCGCGGACGGAGGGAGTAAGTCTTAATAAAACATCCCATCTGCCTAGCGCTCCCTCTGCCTCCCCGCCGTGCGTTACTTCGACGTCGGCGTCCACCCTCCCGCCGCTAGCTGCTCCAGCTACGGCGGCCACCCTCCCTTCTCCTCTCGCATGCGGTGTGTCTCTCCTGGCCGCCTGCCCTCCCGCAGGTTGCTCCATGGCCGTCAGTCCTCGCTCCGTCACCTCGTCGTTCCATGGGGAGCGGCTGGTGGCGGGTCTCGGTCTCTCGTCGGCGTTGGAGGGCTCGGCTGCGGCCGAGGTACTGTTTGGGCCGTCGGCGGTGGGGGCCGAGGTGGTCTCGACCCGGCGGATCGTGCCCTGGCAGGAGGCCCCTGCCTTGAAGCGGTCTCTCTGGAAGCGCCGCCGCAGTCTCGATCAGCCGGAGCTCGCGCCGCGTCGCCCCTCACCGGCTCGCAAGGAGGTCTCCCCGGAGATGCGGGACAAGTGCTTTAGGTGCTTTGCCAAAGGCCACTTCTTGAAGGACTGCACGAACGAGGTGGTGTGCTTTCGCTGTGGGGCGGCCGGTCATGTAGCTAGCTAACCAGTGCAAGCATCCTCGCAGCCCGTCGCCAGTCGAGG
Source organism: Triticum aestivum (assembly GCF_018294505.1). Taxonomy (NCBI): domain Eukaryota; kingdom Viridiplantae; phylum Streptophyta; class Magnoliopsida; order Poales; family Poaceae; genus Triticum; species Triticum aestivum. The sequence goes on along the minus strand of NC_057802.1, from coordinate 495,291,835 downwards.
AGCTCCGGCAGGAGGCTGCGGCCAAAGGTGGCTTGTCGGTCGGCGGTGCCCGGTGGGGCGGAGGGGCCGGGTTCGTCCTGGCAAGGTGTGTCGGCGTGGCGGTCTCCTCCCCCTCCCCCTCCGCCTCTGGCGTGCACCGCGGCCCCGCCGGTCTGGCCCCTGCTGGCGTTCCCCCGTCTGGTGGTGGAGGAGGACCGGGAGATGGCGCATGCGGATCTGTGTGTCGTCAGAAGGACTAGGGCGATGGCGGAGCTGGAGGGCAGGCTGCAGCATGCCATGGTGGTGTATGTGGGCGGCGACGGATCGGAGCTTTTGCCAGAGTTGGTGATGCAGGCGCTGCAAGTCAGGATGGGGATCACTGCGGACAGAGTGTCGGTTCATCGTTTCATGCCGGAGGACTTCCTAGTGGTGTTTGCAAGGAAGGAGGACCGCATTCGCATGGGGCTGAGGCCAGTGTTAGAGTTCCAAGCTCAGCGTCTCTCATTTAGGCAATGGATCCATCAGAATCAGGCGGTGTTTGCGGCGCTGAGGACCAAGGTTTCCTTGGAGCTGGAAGGGATTCCTCCGCATGCATGGGAGCTCGAGGTGGTCGAGAAGTTGCTAGGCGGCTCATTTTTCATCGAGTCCGTGGCGCCGGAGACCTCTTCGCGGGCGGACGTGGCGTCTTTCAAGCTGCTTGCGTGGACGGCGGACCCGGAGTTTATCCCCACTCGCCGGTGGCTGGCGGTGCCGGAGCCTGAGGAGCAGCATGGCGTTTTCCAGCCCAAGACCCTCCAGCACAAGGTGCTTATCCATCTGGACTCGGTCACTTCCTTCCCTGAGGCCGAAGAGCGATGGTTCCTCGGTGGCGCGTCGTCGGACAGCGGTCAGAGCGGCTTGCTAGATTGGCAGCTGGACATGGGCGGTGGTGCCAGCACTCGTCGCCTCGGTTGGCAGTTCGGGGTGCGTGACTCTCGTAGTGATAACACGGGCGAACACGGTGATGTTGGGGGCGGCCGGACCTACGCCGGCGTGGTGGCTGATGGCCGGGATTCGGAGGCATGGAAGATTCCCCCCATGGCCCCGCTGCAAGTGGGGTGGGGTCGCGGGCCCACGGCCACAGTTCAGGAGAGGCTGACGCGTAGGAGATCGGCTTTTGACCGGTTAGGTGGTTCTGTTGGGATGGTGGATGAGACCGGGTCGGTTGTAGCTCGAATTTCAAATCCGGCGAGCGCCAGATCTAGGGAGCCGCTGAGGCGGGACCCGAGGCCAGCGGGCAACCAGTTGGCGCGGCCAGCTTCGTCGCTGGAGCAGACCAGGACCGGGCCAATTATTGCCCAGGAGCCAGCCAGTCTTCCTATAGAGCTGGGGATGGATGGGACTAACGGTCAGTTGTCGAAGGTGGACCCCGTGGCAGTTCCATCGTGGGAGACAGTAGTGGCAGGCCCGCCAAGTTTCATAGTGGCGGCAACCCAGAGGTGGTGAGCGTGGTTACGGGGCAGGTGGAGGTTCATACTGTCCTTATCTCCAAGGCTGTCGGTTCGTGCGCGGGTGCCGCCCATGTGGCGGATCAGTTTGTGCCGGCGTGCGGAGAGGGGGCTCCCTGCGGCCTGGATGGAGCCCAGGTTCTCTTCGAAGGCACGGTGGGTTTCGGCACAATGGATCCAGGGCAGGTGGAAGCATCTTCGGTGGGAGCGAATCTGGAGTTGGCTGGGGATCTCGTGGTGCGTGCTATGGTAAGCGCTCCCGGCCAGGTTGTCCCGAGACTAGAGGAGGGCCCACCAATGATTGGGGAGGTTGCTCCCGCATGTGAGGACGTGCAGGGACAAGTGGCGTGCCGTCAAGGACAGAACTAGTTTTTGGCTATTCCGGACGTGGATTTGGCCATGCAACAGGCGACCCCGACTACTAATGGGGGTATGACTCCGCAGGAGGCGATTGCCTTTGGCAAACTAAAGTGGTTCTGCAACGCATCGGTAAAGAAGTTGGCGCCGCCTTTGCTTATGGAGGTTCAATCTAGCTTGCGCCCGGAGGCTGAGCCATTCACGCTGCGTTGCATGACTAGAGGTTCCAAGAGGGCCTCAACTAGCAAGTCCAAGACCACACAAGCGAAGAATGTTCTCATGAGAGCTCTTAGGATCGTCGCAGAGGACCTGGAGGGAAACGATGATAATGTTGCGGAGCTGGCTGAGTTGTTCAACTCCCCGTTGTGAGAGCAGCACATCTGTGTGATTGCAGCGCTCTTTGGCAAGGAGGTGCCTCCGGCTGGGGAGCTGAACCCAGTCAACACGGTGGTGGTCGGCACGGCTTGATCGGCATCATCGGGTGGTGGTCGAGCCCTAGGTTTCCATGGATTGGAACCCGCAAGTGCTTTGCTAGAATGTGAGGGGGCTCAACAGCCCAGCCAAGAAAAATGCGGTGAGAGAGTTTGTCATGGCAGCCAAAGTTAACCTTCTGTGTCTTCAAGAGACGAAACTTGATGTAATTGATGTGTTCACTGTAATGCAATGCATCGGACCATCCTTTGATGGGTATGCTTATTTTCTGGCTTCGAACACGAGGGGTAGTATTCTTTTTGGGTGGGACAACTCCTACATGGAGATTAGCAACATTGCATGCGACACCTACTTCCTTACGGGGCTTGTGTGCAACAAAGATGGCTTGAAATGGTGGCTGTCGGCGGTCTATGGACCCCAAGGGGATGAGCAGAAGACGCAATTCTTGGTTGACCTGCACAATAGAAGGGCTCTATGTCCAGGTGAATGGATGGTCATTGGAGACTTTAACATGATTTTGAGAGTGGACGAGAAAAGCAACTCTAATCTCAATAGGCGCATGATGCAGAGGTTCAAGGAGTTCGTGGACAATAATGAGCTTAAAGAGCTCTATATGCAGGGTAGGCGCTTCACGTGGACAAAAGAGAGGGAACATTTGGTGATGACCAAGATCGATCACGTGTTGGTGTCCATTGACTGGGAGCTTGAAAGCACAAGTGCTTCCTGGGTGATTTTGTTAATTAATGTCAACATATCTCTTGTTGGACTAATATTTTTCATCTAGTATATTTCAGAAAGTTCAACAAAGGCATGGATGGACAAGAGGATGTGGAACCCCTTCAATAAGCTAAGGACAAAGATTGGCAAAAGCTCAAGACTCTACATTTCTATTTTAGTGATCCAAGATCACATTGAGTCCATAGGAAAGCCAATACTATTAAAAGGGGATGATGTGTTGCTTAATGGCTTGCTTGCTCGAAGTGCTTAGTGATATGCTCCAAAGCCCTCAACCACTTTATCATTTCCACATATGTCCTAAACCTAAAGTCAAACTCGGCCCCACCAATTTGATCTATCCGGCGCCACCGAGTTCACTTGACATAGCCACACCAGAAACCCTAATCAATTTTGTCTCACCGATGGGATGTCGGTCTCACCGAGATGGGCTTGCAAACTCTCTCTTGACTGTTGCAATTATTTCGGTCCCACCGAGATATGCAGTAGGTCCCACCGAGTTCGCGTGACCAACTCTTTGTTTGCTTATTACCAAAATCGGTCCCACCGAGTTTGTGTAATCGGTCAAATCGAGTTGAGATTTTACCCTAACCCTAGCACATCGGTCCCACCGAGTTGATCATATCGGTCCCACCAAAAAATCTAACGTTCACATTTTGAACCATATTGGTCTGACCGAGTTTCACTATTCGGTCCCACCGAGTTTGGTAAATTGTGTGTAACGGCTAGATTTTGTGTGGAGGCTATATATACCCCTCCACCCATTCTCCATTCGGGGAGAGAGCCATCAGAATGTGCCTACACTTGTAGCATTCATTTTCTGAGAGAGAACCACCTACTCATGTGTTGAGACCAAGACATTCCAATCCAACCACAAGAATCTTGATCTCTAGCCTTCCCCAAGTTGCTTTCCACTGAATCATCTTTCCACCATATCCAAATCTGTGTGAGAGAGAGTTGAGTGTTGGGGAGACTATCATTTGAAGCACAAGAGCAAGGAGTTCATCATCAACACACCATCTATTACCTTTTGGAGAGTGGTGTCTCCTAGATTGGTTAGGTGTCACTTGGGAGCCTCCGTCAAGATTGTGGAGTTGAACCAAGGAGTTTGTAAGGGCAAGGAGATTGCCTACTTCATGAAGATCTACCCAAGTGAGGCATGTCCTTCGTGGGCGATGGCCATGGTGGGATAGACAAGGTTGCTTCTTCGTGTACCCTTCGTGGGTGGATCCCTCCATGGACTCACGCAACCGTTACCCTTCATCGGTTCAAGTCTCCACAACGTGGATGTACGATAGCACCACCTATCGGAACCACGCCAAAAATCTCAGTGTCTCCAATTGCGTTTTCACACTCCATTCCCATCCTATTACTTTCTTGCAACTTGCATGCATTACTATCTGGTGCTCATAACTCTTGCCATGTTTGCTTGAAATGTATTGTGAATATTTAAACTTGTGCTAAAACTCCACCTTAACTTGAAGAACTTAAAAATTACTACTTTTCTTTATTGAGGGTCTAATCACCCCCCTGTAGACACCTCTTCTCGATCCTTTCAATTGGTATCAGAGCTTTGGTCTCCATTGCTTTGGTTTAATCGCCATTGGAGGAAGATGGATGAGTCTACGATGGGGAGTTTTAGACGTAGAGTGCCTATGCTTGATGGGGAGTTCTTTCATGCTTGGAAAAATGAGATGCTTGATATTTTCAATGAATATCATTTGAACAAGTACATTACTAGCCCGTGTGCACCCCTTGTTGACCCTTTGCATCCTGCCCCTGATGAGTCTCTTGACATGATCCGCAATCTTAGAACTGTCAACCTTATTACTAGAGGTTTGCCTAGAAATTTGATTGTTTGCTTGCCTACTCTTGATTGTGCTTACACCATATGGAGATTTCTTGAGGAACGATTTCCAAACTATTGCTTGCAAAATCTAGATATGATACTTCAAAAGTCCATTGCTTTAATAAGATGAATCCTAAAGATCCTAAGTTTGGTGATTGTTTATTTGAGCTTCGTGACCTTATGCGTGCCAAAGGAGATGTTGGAATCATTAGTAATATCATCTCGGAAGTCATTAGAATTCATAAGGATGAACATTGTCATGATCATAAAACTAATGAATCACTCTCTCTAGGTGATGATCAATCACTAGACGATGTTGAACATGGATACTATGATGAGGATGATGATAGTGACTTTGATCTCGATGAGTCTATGAGACACTTTGGTCTTATGGCTAACCTTCGCTTTACATGGCTGGAGGAAAGGAATGGGTTCTTGATAGTGGATGTACCAATCACATGACCGAAGACAAGGATATGTTTCGTGAGCTTGCTGAAAATGACGGCCCTCGAAAGTATGTCACTTTTGGTGATAACTCAAAGGGTAAGGTGGTTGGCCTTGGTAAGGTGGCCATCTCACATGACAGCTCCATCCAAAATGTTATGCTTGTTGAATCTCTTGGCTATAATTTACTTTCCGTATCTAGACTAGCTGACTTTGGATTCAATGTCCTATTTACTGAAGTAGATTGCCAAGTGTTTCGAAGAGATAATCATAAAATGGTCTTTACCGGTATACGTAGAGGTGATCTATACATTGTTGATTTCACTAAAAAGGCTCAACCTAGAACTTGCTTAATTGCTAAATCTTTTGAAGGTTGGTTGTGGCATAGAAGGTTAGGTCATGTGGGCATGCAAAATCTTGATAAGCTTATTAAAGGTGATCATATTCTTGGAGTGAAAGATGTTATATTCGACAAGGATAGATTGTGCAGTACTTGTCAAGCAGGAAAACAGGTTGGAGGAAGCCACCCCGTGAAGAACATCATAACCACGAGAAGACCGCTCGAGCTACTTCATATGGATCTATTTGGTCCAAACGCCTATAAAAGTCTCGGTGGAAACTCGTTTGGTTTAGTATTTCTTGATGATAAATCGTAGGTCCAAAAGATCTTCAAAAACTTTGCTAGGAAGTCCCAAACTCAATTTGAAGTGAAGATCAAGAAGGTTCGCAGCGACAACAGAATGGAGTTCAAGAACGCAAATGTGGACACCTTTCTTGATGAAGAAGGGATTTCACATGAGTTCTCGACTACGTACACACCTCAACAAAATGGAGTTGTTGAGAGGAAGAACTAGACTCTTATTGAGATGGCGAGAATGATGCTTGATGAGTACAAGATGCCAAAACACTTTTGGGCGGAAGTAGTTGAGACAGCTTGTCATGCAACAAATCATCTATATCTTCACAAGCTACTCGGCAAGATGGCATACGAGCTTATCACCAGTAACAAACCCCAAGTTGGATACTTTCGATTATTCGGCTCAAAGTGCTACATTCTTGATAAGCATCGTCGTTCTAAATTTGCTCCTAAATCTCATGAGGGTTTCCTACTTGGTTATGGCTCAAACTCTCACACTTACCGTGTCTACAACAATTTCACCCGAAAGGTTGAAGAGATGGTAGATGTGAAGTTTGATGAATCTAACGGCTCGCAAGTAGAGCAATTGCCAATTGATGTAGGAGACAAAGACCCTTCGGAAGCAATCCAAGACTTGTCTATTGGCAAGATACGCCCAACGGAAGTGAAGGAGAGTACCTCGTCCATCCAAGTGGAAGCTTCTACCTCACTACAAGGTGAACCAAGAGTTGACTCGGAGGCATCCACAAGTGGGACACTCCAAGATGAAGAAAATGAGGAAGTACACCAAGATGAACCTCATCAACCTCCTTCTCCACCTTCACCAGAGAACAACAAACCAACAATGAAGAAGGCCAAGAGGAAGACCAAGATGATGAAGAAGATGTTCCACCCCGACCCAAACAAAAGCTCTCTCAAGTTAGAGCAAGAGTCTCAAGAGACCATCCCATCGAACAAATCTTTGACGATATTCAAACCGGGAGAATCACTCGCTCTAAAACTCGTTTGGCTAATTTCCGTGAACATTATTCGTTCATCTCTAGCATTGAACCTATGAAGGTTGAAGAAGCGCTTGATGATCCAGACACAGTGAACGCTGTGCATGAAGAGCTACACAACTTTAAGAGGAACCAAGTATGGAGATTGATAGAAAAGCTGGACAACAACCAAAATGTCATTGATACCAAATGGGTGTTTCAGAATAAGCAAGATGAAGATGGACAAGTTGTACGCAACAAGGCCCGTCTCGTCGCCCAAGGATACACTCAAGTCGAAGGTATGGACTATGGTGAGACATATGCCCCCATTGCTAGACTTGAGTCTATACGCATCTTACTTGCTTATGCCAATCATCATGATATCACATTATATCAAATGGACATTAAAAGTGCTTTTATAAATGGTGAAATTGATGAGGAAGTTTATGTTAAATGACCCCCCGGCTTCGTTAATCCTAAGAAACCCGACTATGTTTACAAACTTCACAAAGCTCTTTATGGTCTTAAACAAGCTCCTAGAGCGTGGTATAAATGCTTGACCAAGTTCCTTATTGAAAAAGGCTTTGAGATTGGAAAAATTGATTCCACTCTTTTTACTAAAAGCGTTAATGGAGAATTATTTGTATACCAAATTTATGTTGATGATATCATATTTGGTTTGACTAACCCTCATTTTAGTGAAAAGTTTGGAAGGCTAATGTCCAAGAAGTTTGAGATGTCTATGATGTGTGAACTCAAGTTCTTTCTTGGTTTGCAAATCAAGCAAACTAAGGAAGGTACCTTTGTTTCTCAAACAAAGTATACCAAGGACTTATTCAAGAAGTTCAACATACAAGAAATCAAAGGTATGAAAACACCCATGCCTACTAGTGGACATCTTGACTTGACTAAGGATGGCAAACCGGTTGACCAAAAGGTCTATCGCTCTATGATTGGTTCATTGTTATATCTATGTGCCTCCCGTCCCGATATTATGCTAAGTGTGTGCATGTGTGCACGATATCAAGCATCCCCAAAAGAATGTCATCTTAAGGCTGTAAAAAGGATAGTGAGATACTTAATTCATACACCTAATTTTGGCATTTGGTATCCTAAGAGGTCTTCTTTTGATCTTGTTGGCTACTCTGACTCGGACTATGCCGGTGACAAGGTTGATAGAAAGTCCACTTCGGGTACTTATCAATTTCTTGGTAGATCTCTTGTGTCTTGGTCCTCCAAGAAACAAAACTTGGTATCCTTATCTACCGCCAAAGCGGAATACATTGCCGCCAGTTCATGTTGTGCTCAATTACTTTGGATGACCCAAACTCTTAAAGATCATGGGATATATGTGAAACATGTTCCATTGCTTTGTGATGTTGAAAGTGCTATTAAGATTGCTCACAATCCCGTGCAACACTCTCGAACTAAGCATATTGAAGTTCGTCATCATTTCATTCGAGATCATGTTGCTAAAGGAGACATTGATCTTAAGCATGTTTGTACCGATAAGCAATTGGCGGATATATTCGCAAACCGCTTGATGAGAAAGTATTTTGCCGTTTGAGAGGTGAATTGAACATCATTGATGCCTCAAACTTGGAGTAGACACTCCATTTGGATGCATGCAAGGCATGAGCCCTTGACTAATCCTTAATATTTCTCTTATGATGATGATCATATGTCTTGGATCTATACTTGCACCCTTGCATGCTATCTAATCCTTGTAGGTACTTGGATGAGCTCAAATACTCACTCACATCTTGAGCAATCTCTACATCACCAAGTCTCTACAATATGGTGGTTGAAGACAAGGAAGCATGAATCCTTTAAACATATCCTTTGGCAATTCCTATATATCAAATTTCATTTGGTATCAAATTTTATGATTGTCACTTTGGATACACAAGTGCTCTTCCTTGCAAGACTAACCCATGTAGGTAGATGAACTCAAACTACATGTGGTGCTCCCAACCATTGATGAGCTAGATCAACCTTGAGCATCCTACACAAGTTCAACTACAGGACCAAGATCAACACCACCACCCAAGGTATGTCATTCCATCTTAGAGAAGCTTTACCCCAATACATGGGTCAAAGCAGCTCAACAAGATGTGAATACATCAAAGTGCTTAAACAAAAAATGGTCACCCCATTTTGAGCTTAAACGATGAGTATGACCTACGATCAAGTGTTCTCACTTGACTCCTCAGTCAATATACTCTAACATTGGTGACTTTGTCACCGACCCTCTCTAGATGAAGTTCTCTAGTGTTTCTTTGTGTTCTTGCATTTGTGCCTAGCATGTTTCCCTTTCACTTCATCTAGATTTCTTTTTTTTTCTTTTTTTATGTTCTGCATTCCCTGCATCCAATTCATTGCAAATCCTTCAGTTAATTCCTTGCAAATCTTTGTGAGATCTTATTTTCCTAGTGAGCTAAGATGACAATTATCTCTCTCTCTCTCTCTCGCTCTGTATTTAACTCGGTCACACCGATTTCTGCCTCTCGGCTAGACCGAACTGGAATGCTACATTATAGATTGTTCATCGGTTCAACCTATAAGGACAAACCTGGTCTGACCAATATGCACCATCTCTGACACTGCCAACTCGGTGTCACCAATGAAAACAAATCGGCCTTACCGATTTCAATACTGAGAACATTTTGCCATTTGCATCCTGCATATCTGTTCCAGCTCCACTCAATGATACTTGTCCTCTACCAGCATCTTATATTACATGTGGCTTTATAATGTGACTCAAGGACCAAACCTAATTGACTCATGCTCCAGAAGATCCCTTCTTGGAAATTGATGTCAAAGGGGGAGAGAGAACACATCAAAGCTTATCACATAAGAGGGAATGCACACCTTAAGCTTCTCCAGATGCTTATTATCCATAGAGGAGAGAAGTCACATGTCTTCAAGAGGGGAAAGACATGTTAGTATGTGTTATGATTGTTTTGCTCTGATTTTCTTTTCCCTATCTACTCCCATTATCCAATATCAGATTCAGGGGGAGAGAGCTCAGTTCCAAGGGAAGAAAATCTTTGGAATTCATTGCATATCTTTACTCTTTGGGGACATGTCTATATCCGATAGAGTACCAAGTACTCACTCACTACATGTCATCCCAATCTTGGTACTCTTGTGGTTTTCTCAACTTGATTTGTTTAGTAGGTGTTCATGTGTTATCTAACCTTGTTTACTCCGGTTCATCTCTTCCAAAGCCAGCTCAAGACCACAAGGTAAGTATATGCATCACATTCATGTGCATGATGATTTCTTGCTACTGTACATATTGTTTGCAAGAAGGACTCATGAACATGAAGGTACATTTCCTATATCTACATCATTTACTCTTATGCATATAGGCAAGATACATGTAACTCATTTCCTGCTCTATCATGCTTATGCATTCAGATGATCTTACATTCCATATTTACATGATTGCATACATGTAGGGGGAGCATATGCATGTTACATGTCTTTCCAAACCTGTACTTGTTATTCTTCATATCTTTCTCTGAAGATTTGATGTATGTTGTCATCAATTACCAAAAAGGGGGAGATTGAAAGCACAAGTGCTCCCTGGGTGATTTTAGTAATTAATGTCAACATATATCTTGTTGGACTAATATTTTCATCTAGTATATTTCAGAAAGTTCAAAAAAGGCGTGGCATGGACAAGAGGATGTGGAACCCCTTCAAGAAGCTAAGGACAAATATTGGCAAAATCTCAAGACTCTACATTTCTATTTTAGTGATCCAAGATCACATTGAGTCCATAGGAAAGCCAATACTATTAAAAGGGGATGAGGTGTTGCTTAATGGCTTGCTTGCTCAAAGTGCTTAGTGATATGCTCCAAAGCCCTCAACCACTTTCTCATTTCCACATATGTCCTAAACCTAAAGTCAAACTCGGCCCGACCGATTTGATCTATCCGGCGCCACCGAGTTCACTTGACATAGCCATTGCTAGAAACCCTAATCCATTCGGTCTCACCGATGGGATCTCGGTCTCACCGAGATGGGCTTGCAAACTCTCTGTTGCCTATTGCAATTATGTCGGTCCCACCGAGATATGCACTCAGTCCCACTGAGTTTGCCTGACCAACTCTCTCTTTGCTCATTACCAAAATCGGTCCCACCGAGTTTGTGTAATCGGTCAAACCGAGTTGAGCTTTTACCCTAACCCTAGCACATAGGTCCCACCGAAAACTCTAACGTTCACATTTTGAACCATACCGGTCTGACCGAGTTTCACTATTCAGTCCCACCGAGTTTGGTAAATTGTGTGTAACGACTAGATTTTGTGTGGAGGCTATATATACCCCTCCACCCATTCTCCATTCGGGGAGAGAGCCATCAGAACGTGCCTACACTTCCAGCATTCATTTTCTGAGAAAGAACCACCTACTCATGTGTTGAGACCAAGACATTCCAATCCAACCACAAGAATCTTGATCTCTAGCCTTCCCCAAGTTGCTTTCCATTGAAATCATCTTTCCACCATATCCAAATCTGTGAGAGAGAGTTGAGTGTTGGGGAGACTATCATTTGAAGCACAAGAGCAAGGAGTTCATCATCAACACACCATATATTACCTTTTGGAGAGTGGTGTCTCCTAGATTGGTTAGGTGTCACTTGGGAGCCTCCGTCAAGATTGTGGAGTTGAACCAACGAGTTTGTAAGGGCAAGGAGATCGCCTACTTCGTGAAGATCTACCCAAGTGAGGCAAGTCCTACGTGGGCGATGGCCTTGGTGGGATAGACAAGGTTGCTTCTTCGTGGACCCTTCGTGGGTGGAGCCCTCCGTGGACTCGTGCAACCGTTACCCTTCGTGGACTCGTGCAACCATTACCCTTCGTGGGTTGAAGTCTCCACCAACGTGGATGTAAGATAGCACCACCTATCGGAACCACGCCAAAAATCTCAGTGTGTCCAATTGCGTTTGCACACTCCAATCCCATCCCTTTACTTTCTTGCAACTTGCATGCTTTACAATCCGCTGCTCATATACTCTTGCCATGCTTGCTTGAAATGTATTGTGAATGTTTAAACATGTGCTAAAACTCCACCTGAACTTGAGTAACTTAAAAACTGCTACTTTTCTTTGTTGAGGGTCTAATCAGCCCCCTCTAGACAGCTCTTCTCGATCCTTTTGTCGGAGTAAATGGCCACGGGTAGCCTAACCGACTCCCCCTGGCACTTCAAGAAATTATCAAGCCAATCGAGCCTTCAAGCATCCAAAGCACAGGGCCGCCTTCCCCTGGTCGCCTATCTCGCAGGCCGACTACCGGAAGGCGACCCAGCCTCAAAAACCTCCCCGAAGATAACCACAAGATGGCCGACTCCAGGAAGCCGGCCCCAAGGGGACCGACTCCCAGAAGCCGGCCACAAGAAGATCGACTCCCAGGAGCCGACCGAGACTGCACCCTCAAGGGCCGCGCCCACATAACGGTGATGAGACGGGGTGTGGCTACAGTACAGCCTGCCACCCCCGAATCCCGGAGCACGCGTGGCCACAGTGCGCCGTACGGGTCGGCCATCCCCCGCCCGGCGTGGCACTATTGCCATGTTGACCATGACGCCACCCACGATAGGCGCCAGTACGGCCCACGGGCGGCGGGCCCCTTCAGTCAGAGAGATGCTCGAAGGCAGTCAAGCCTCCCCCAGTCGGCCTGGGGCGTAGCCGGCTCCCAATAGCCGGCCACCTCCCTCCCTCGAAGTATGTGCATCATTAAGGAGACAAGACGAGGTAAGGCTACAGTAAAAGCCCGCCAGGCGGCGACACTGTAGCCATGCTTACCTCAACGAAGCCCTCGTCATCAGGGGCGAGGCTACAGTAACCAGCCTCCAACAAGACCCCCAGGCGGTGGGGCCGGCCTGTCGGCCAGGAGGCCGGCAGCCGGCGGGACCCACCAGTCGGCGGGCCCCAGCGGTCGGCGGAGAAGCCGGCGAACACATACACTGACGGTTAGGACCCGCGTCCAGCCGGATTACCATTGTACCCCTGGGGGGTAGGCCTATATAAACCTCCCGGGGCTCCCATGCAAAGGGTTGATCTCTGAGAGTTTTAGACACCACGTAGAGAGAAGAGGAGAGCTAGCCTTGCCCTTCTTCCTCCTCTAGCAAAACAGCTCAAGGAGCCACTTGTAGCCACTTGTCTTTATCTAGTGATCATGCGGAGACCCCGCAGAGCAGGACTAGGGGTGTTATCTCCACGGAGAGCCCCGAACCTGGGTAAGATTCGCCGCCGTGCATGTCTTCGCCTTATCCCATTTCCAGGCACCGGCGATGTCTTACTGGCTCCCACAATGATAAGCCACCCGTTGGCATATGTCGCACCTACCACCCGACATTTGGTGCCCACCGTGGGGCCAGGTGCATCGTCGTCCGGAGACCTGTTCTGGACGGGAACCCATTTCCTTCCCAGCGAGCGTAGCCAGCCCAGGACGCCCGATGGCACTTGCCCCGACGCGGTGCAAGGCACCGACGATGCCTGCGCGGGGAGCTGTCTCGCCAATCTTCTTGGCGAGGCTTGCATCTCCGACGAGCCTGCGTCCGACGCGGGCACAGACTGCCCCGAGAGCCGCCTCGTCCGCCTCCTCGACCAGCTTCACGTCTCCAGCGAGCCTGCTGTGGTTTTGGAGTCGGTCGGCTCCACCGACCCGATGCTTGTCGACTCCGACACGGCATCGCTTGACGCCTTCCCCACAAACGTGGTGATCATCGACGACCCTCTTCCTCGAGCCGATAGTGGCGGCAGCACTGTCACTGAGGTGCTGGTCATCAGCCATGGTGCCGCATCAGGCGAGAACGCCCACGACGCCCTACTAGCAGTGCTACACGACCTGTCCGCCCCCATCCCGGCCGACGCCAACGCCGAGACACTGGAGGCACGCCGCCTCGCCCTCATTGCGGAGGGCCAGAAGATAGCATCCATGAGAAGCCTCACTGAGGCTCACCAGCGCGAAGTCGACCGCGCCGCCTTTGGTACGCCGCCTCCTGGCGGTCCGAGCCGAGCCAGCATCGTCAATAAGCGCGGCGCGGCCATCGCCAGCATGCTGGGAGCAGACCGCCCAGTCTACGCCACGCCACTCGAGAACCTACGTGCCGCTCAGGCGGCCGTAGACGAGCTGAACGGGCTGGGTGCCGACGAGCTCCCCTACATGACTAGACGCATCCAGCAGCTGATCGATGCGGCCGCAGAGTGGCATGAAGCCGGCGCCCGCGCTGAAAGTCCTCCCCCACGCCGAGAGCATGGCGCGACATCCCGGACGCCGACTGCAAGCGGCGCCCGCGCAAGAAAAGACAAGGAGCCGGCTGCTAGCCGTAGTCGGACTCGGCTCACCATTGAGTGCGACGTAGAAGGCCGCCCCCGAGCTGTGGAACGACAAGGCAATCCGCCTCCTCCCCCGCCTCGTGGGGAGAGATATTCCACCCGCCGCCTGTCACGCATCCGACTCTCGGCGACCGACTAGGCCACCACGAAGGAGTCGGCGAGAATGACGCCCGCCATCGGATCGACCGCCTAGCGCGATCCCTGGCGCTAGAAGAAGAAGATGATGTCGGCCCACCTTGCTTTGGCCCCCGCATCGGCGACGAGCCCTTCCCCAAAGGGTTCTCACTCCCAAGAGACATGCCAAAGTACAACGGCTCCGTGAAGCCGGAAGACTGGTTGATCGACTACTCCAGCGCAGTCAGCATAGTAAACGACAAGAGGCGCGTTGCCGTGAAGTACATCCCGCTCATGTTTCAAGGCACGACACGCACCTGGTTGAACAGCCTCAAGCCCTACAACGTCAACAGCTGGCTAGACTTCACGGAAGTCTTCATCCGCAACTTCACCAGCACATACAAGCGGCCTCCCAAGCCCCGCCAGCTTTCCTTGTGCGTCCAAGGGCCTAGCGAATCAACTCGCGACTACCTCACGCGTTGGGCCGAGCTCCGCAACTCCTGCGAAGGGGTGCACGAGGTTTAGGCCATAGAGTACTTCACCGCCGAGTGCTGAGAGGGCACCCTCCTCAAGCACCGACTCCTCTACGACGAGCCGACTACCCTCGACGAGCTGCTGATCATAACAGACAAGTACGCCACGACCGACTCTTCAATGAAGACTGAGCTTCGAGTGGATGCCTCTGGAAAGGTGCTCGTTTCAGCTCCCAAGACGCCGGCCGGTGATTCCAACCGACGCCCGCACCCGAACGACCACAAGCGCAAGGCCCCTATGCCGCCTTCCAGCAGTCGGCAAGTAGCCACAGTCGAAGATGAACAACCCGAAGAGCGGCCCGTGCCCAAGAAGTAGAAGGGCGGTAGGCCGGCTTGGCAGCCGACTTTCTCCTACGAGCAAACCCTTGATGCCCCCTGCAAGTTCCACAGCGGCGCGAAGCCGTCCAACCATACGACTCGGAAGTCTCATTGGCTCACGCGAATCTCCAAAGGCGAGGGACTGGTGCCGCCTCCACCTGCTGGCCAGCCGCCTCCAGCCCTTCAGCAGTCGGCTGCTCGACCAGCAGTCGGAGCCATTCGAGACGAGTTCCCGAACGAGCATGCCGCCTACATCGTGTTCACAAGCCAAGCTGAAGACAGATGCAGTCGGCACCGACAACAGCAGGAAGTCAACGCGGCCGCCTCCAACAACCCAGAGTTTATGCATTGGTCTGAGAAGCCTATCAGCTGGAGCCGGGCCGATCACCCAGAGGTGATGCCGTCTCCCGGCTCTTATGCATTGGTATTGGACGCCACCCTCGCGACAGAAAGGCGAGCTGCCCGTTTCTCCCGAGTTCTGATTGACGGAGGGAGCAACATCAACATACTGTACCGTGACACCATGGAGAAGCTGAACATCAAGACGAAGCAACTCATGCCAAGCCGGACTGTGTTCCATGGCATTGTACCCGGCCTGTCCTGCTCACCAATCGGCAAGATCAAGATAGATGTTCTCTTCAGAGACAAGGATCACTTCCGCCAAGAAGCAGTCTGGTTTGAAGTGGTGGATCTAGAGAGCCCTTACCACGCGTTGCTTGGCCGACCTGCCCTGGCCAAGTTCACGGCTGTGCCCCACTACGCCTACCTCAAGATGAAGATGCCGAGTTCAAAGGGGATCATCACCATAGCCGGAGACTACAAGAAATCCTCCGAGTGTGCTATAGCCAGCAGCCGGCTGGCCGAGTCCCTCGTGATTGCCGAAGAAAAGAAGATGCTGGACCAAGTCATGGCCATGGCCGGCAAGCAGCCGGCCCTGTCCCCTTACCCCAAGGAATATGATGCTCAAGGCTCCTTCCAGCCGGCCAAGGAAACAAAGAAGATACCTCTGGATCCGGAGAACCCGGAGAGGTTTGCTGTCATTGGTGCAAACCTGGATAACAAATAGGAAGGCGAGCTCGTCGATTTCCTCCGTGAGAATCGAGACATCTTTGCATGGTCCCCAAAGGACATGCCGGGTGTTCCGAAGGATTTCGCCGCGCACAAGTTACACGTCCGAGCAGATGCAAAACCAGTCAAGCAACCCCTCCGCCGACTGTCGGAGGAAAAGAGAAGGATTGTAGGAGAAGAGATAGCCCGGCTTCTGGCAGCCGGCTTCATTATGGAGGTGTTTTTTCCAGAATGGCTTGCCAACCCGGTCCTGGTGTTGAAGAAAAACAATAAATGGCGCATGTGTATAGATTACACCAGGCTCAACAAAGCCTACCCCAAAGATCCGTTTGCCTTACCTCGAATCGATCAAGTGATAGACTCCACAGCCGGATGCGAGTTGTTGAGTTTCTTGGATGCTTACTCAGGCTACCATCAGATCAAGTTGGATCCAGCCGACCGCCTGAAGACCGCCTTCATCACACCATTCGGAGCTTTCTGCTACCTGACTATGACATTCGGCTTGAGAAATGCCGGTGCCACTTTTCAGCGTTGCATGCAGAAATGCCTCCTCAAGCAACTCGGCAGAAATGCCCACATCTATGTAGACGATATTGTGGTGAAGACGGAGAAGCGCGGCACCCTGCTGGAAGACCTCAGAGAAACATTTGCCAACTTGCGCCGGTTTCAGATCAAGCTCAACCCCGAGAAATGCGTGTTCGGAGTACCAGCCGGCCAGCTTCTAGGCTTTTTGGTCTCCGAACGCGGCATCGAGTGCAACCCAGTGAAGATCAAGGACGTAGAGAGAATGGAGATTCCTACCAAGCTGCGAGACGTCCAGAAGTTTACCGGGTGCTTGGCCTCCCTAAACCGCTTCATCAGCCGGCTAGGAGAGACGGCTCTCCCCCTGTACCGACTCATGAAGAAGTCCACCCACTTCAAGTGGAACGACCAAGCAGACCAAGCTTTCCACGAGTTGAATAAGATGCTGACCACGCCACCTATCTTGGCGGCGCCGACTGAGAAAGAGCCCATGCTCCTTTACATTGTCGCGACTAGCCGAGTGGTTAGCACAGTGATTGTGGTCCAACGCCCAGAAGAAGGCCGGGCGCAGTTAGTCCAGAGGCCGGTGTATTATTTGAGCGAAGTACTGTCCACCTCGAAGCAAAACTACCCGCACTACCAGAAGATGTGCTATGGAGTATACTTTGCTGCCCAGAAGCTGAAGCCCTACTTTTAAGAGCATCCCATCACGGTCGTATGTACTGCCCCGCTCGCCGAGATCATAGGCAGCCGGGATGCATCCGGTGGCCAAGTGGGCCATTGCGCTGGCTCCTTACACGATCTTCTACCAGCCCCGCACCGCCATCAAGTCCCAAGCATTAGCCGACTTCCTTGTCGACTGGGCCGAGACCCAGTACCTACCGCCGGCTCCTGTGACACCCCAAAATTTTTGGCCTTGTTTTGTTTATTAAAATATTGCCAGGAAATAAAACTTTTCCAATTGTCAAGTTTTACCTTTTGTGATTTTGGATTTTTGCCTCTAGTGGGAGAAACCCTCAAAGGTATTGTTGGACTTGATTTCTCTCTATAATAAAACCATTATTTATCAGTGGATTCAAATGTTGCAAGATTTATTTATTCAAAAAAAAGCTTTCTTTCTTTAAAATGATTCCTTTTGCATTTGGGGCCTATTTGCACTACAACCACTTGACAAATGCTTTTAAAAATTCCACCAAAATTTGGGGATGTCATGTGATGTTTCCACATCACTTTTATGCAAAGATACCTTCTGGCCATTGGAGATTTTGAGCTCTACACCAATTTTTCCAATCTGGTCCAGTAGGCACTTTTGCACTGCAACCCATTTAAATATTTCTTCAAAAATTCTTCCAAGTGTTTGGAGATGACAGTGGATGCATACAATTCATCTTCAAGCAAAAACCCAATGATGTTCTTTGGAAAATTTGAGTGGATCAACCTCTTTTGCATTCTGGTCCAATTTGATGATTTGTACTGCAACCTTAATTTTCTTTCCTCTAGTGACCCTGAGCTTTCTCCTACTTGTAGCCCTCCCTACCAAACTCTTAAGTCCAGGAGATTGGGCTCATTGGAGGTTTTGAAGTGCATGTTCTAAACCCCTTTTCTTTCTGCCCAAAACTGGAGTTTTGCAAAACTTGCACTATCAACTTCCTGTCTTTGCCAAACTAATCTCACCATCATCTCCTGCAGCTAAAGAGACACTGGTCTGGAGATTTTGGCCACTCCAAGAGTTGCCTAGGTGCACTTGGCATTCTGTCGAACACCTAGTGTGCACAGTCATATTTGGCAAGCTCTCTGGTTTGCATTGTGGGCTTGTACCCTAGCCTCATCAACCTTGTCCACTGAGCTCCTAGCCACCCCTACCCTCGATCTGTGCTTTGCCAGCTCCACCCTCGCGCTCTAGACCGCGCTGGCATTCCGTCGAGCATCTGCCGTGCGTGCTCTGGGCGCGCCCAGAGCGCACGTTTTGCACGCGCGCGCACTTCGCCGACACGCCGCACTGCCGCACTCGACGCGACCCGACCCTGGCTCCCTCTTTATCGCTGAGCCGCGCACTAGCCGCCCCCTGCTCCACGATCCCTCTGGCGCTTGGCTGCGCCGCTGGCCGCGCCCTTGGCGGCACGCCGGCGTCGGCAGTGGCCTCTGCCATGTTCGGCGCCGCCCAAGCCACCAGCGCACGACAGCTGCCCCGGAGCACAGGCCGTGCTTATCCTCCCACTCGTCGGAACGCGTTCGTCGCCGCCAAGATGCCCTGCAACTACAGCAACGGCTGTCGCCGGCGATCCTATCCTCTGCTACCGCGGGAACCTGCCTCGAGCGCTATATAAAGGGTCCCCGAGCCCCTCCAAGCACTCACGCGACTTCAGACTTCCCCCGTAGAGCTCCCCTAGCAGTAGATCGACCTGTAGTGGCCGTCTCCCTCAACTCCGGCCAGCTCGGCCGCCGCTAAGCCCCAGCGCGATTCGTCGCCGCCGACCACCCTTTCGCCCAACTAGCGCCACCAGAAGCTTCCCCGTAGTCTTGCGGAGCTGCCCAAACTCGATCGGAGACCACCGGAGCACAATAGTCACTTCACCACCGTAGCTTCCCTCCGCCGCGGAGCTCGCCGCCGGCGATTCCTGCCACCTCCGTCGACCCAACCACCACCTAAAGGACCGCCTCGGTCTAGCCGTTCCATCCCCGCCCTTGGATGCCCGTGAGGCGCCGCCGTTCGTCGCCGGCGATCGCCGGAGCCCCGCTCCCGTTGGGAAGAAGAGAAGAGAAGGAGGGAAGGAACGGTCAAACCTGACCAGTGGGCCCTCTGGACCCACTGTCAGTGACCCGCGCAGCGCCCTCTCTCTGGTTAAGTGAAGGCGCAAAACCCCGAATGCGTTTTCCCTGCTGCGTAAGCGTATTTCCCTCGAAGCGTTTTCCTTTCTCTGGTTTTATTTAAAAACAGATTTGACCAAACTTTGACTGGCTATAACTTTTAAAATAAAACTCCAAATGGGTTGATTCTTTTTCCTACCTCTCTCAAATTTCATCTAGTTTATTTTAAGATTTATTTCAAAAATATTTCAGACAGGTTTTGGTACTGTGTTTGAAATATTTGTATTTGTGTATTTTGCAAAATAGGATTTTTGGAGGAAAAAGGAAAGCTTCCAATAAGTGCATCCTTTGCATACTCTTGAAGGCAAGCATTTCTGAACTCTGGCATAATATTTGTTGTGGTGTTTGGATACGATCACAGCACCTTTTGTCTTGGAGTATGTGACAGTTCATGTATCGATGTAGTCTCGTGCATGAGTGCACTTTGGAGTTGTTTGTGGCCAGCAATGGATACCCTAAGGATTTGGATCGCCCTCGTGAGCTTCTCTTGCACACCGGTAGGAAGCGGGAAAGTCGTGGTCTTGGGTAGACACGAGCTTGTCCCTAATCCCTCGTTGAGACGGGTATGCCCGGCATAGCATGGTGTGGCTCGAGGAGTGGTGATTTATTTCACTAGTGGTAATATTGTTGGTGGATACTTGGATCACCTGAGTCGGTTGTAGACCGAGTCTTGTTCAGTAGCTTCCTTTTGTCGGTACCACCACTTGTCCCTGCAGGGGACAGGGTATGGTTCAGTAGGTTGTCAACCCCTTTCCAAAGCACACACTGTACAGAGAGGCCGTGATGAAGGTCCCGTGGCCACGGATTAAAGCCTGTCATTCGGTCCGGGGGCATGGGTGTTTTCGGTTGTAGCCGAAGGGGATAGCTTCCCCAGTTTGCGCGCGGTATAAATTTTGTGATCCCATGCTACGTCGAGGTTGTAGCCTCCCCACTTAGAGTTTTGCTTGGCAGGTGTCGTGGGTGATTCCAGGCACTGGTGAGTTAAGCTGGTGTGTGCAGGTCAGGCGTGTTTTCAATCAAAAGACCGTAGACGGAATTAGTCCCGAGGGACTGAGTAATCCCGTTACTCGTGGAAAATGGTACTCCCTCTGCAGAGGATATATCCTGTCGGATAGTCATGTTCTTGAGTAGAGACCACAGTTTGAGTTGAATATCTGTAGCGGTATTCGGATGGAGAACGATTTAACTAGGACTCTGTATCAGTATTCGGAGGGAGAACGATTTAACTAGGACTCTGTATCGGTATTCGGATGGAGAACGATTTCACTAGAACTCTGTCGCAGTATTCGGATGGAGATACGGCTTGACTAAGTTATCGGTTTTTCGGATGGAGAAACGACTGTATTAAATTTTGTTTATGATTATGGCACCTTTGGATTATGATCTTTATTGTTTTGGACTAACCATTTATATTTCGCATATTATTGAGTATCCCTGGGATGGTTCTACCCCGGATATTCCCTGTGATTATTTTCTTATAAGCCCTTTCTGTGGCGTCGCTCAGACGCCCGACTGCGGCATGCTCGTTGTTCATTTACCTTGTATAAGCCCTTTATGTGGTGTCGCTCAGACGCCCGACTGCGGCATTATTATTTCTGCATTTTCCGCTCGAGGAGTCATTCAGACACTCGTTTGGCACCAGTATTATTATTTCTGCATTTTCCGCTCGAGGAGTCATTCAGACACTCGTTTGGCACCAGTATTATTATTTCTGCATTTTCCGCTCGAGGAGTCATTCAGACACTCGTTTGGCACCCAGTATTTTATTTTGGTATATTTTTTTATCCATATGTGTGCATCATGGTTTCTCGTATATTTTCGTGACGGATGTATGATCGTCTATTAAATCTGGACTATGTTGGATATATTATACCCGTGTTCTTAATGTTTGCGAGTACATTCAAACGTACTCACTGGCTTGTCCCTGGCTATTGTCTTGGCCAGATTGCCTTGCGTGGAGGTATGCATCGCGGTGACACCCTCGGAACCTACGCTGTTGACGTGTGCAGCCTCGCGAAGATAGGAGTTATCCTGGTCAGCTGTTCTTGTGGGAAATGGAGTCCCATAGACGCAGATGTTTCCAACCGCTTCCGCCCTCAACCATTAGAAACCAAGTGTTGTACTCCCAGGCCTAAATGGTCTTGTACTACATATTTTTGTTCCTTGCTTGGAATTCTTGTATCAAGTTGGTACCTCATCAGCTAACAGTAATCCTGGGGCTGGTGAGCACACAGGCCGTTTTTCTGGGAATTTATATCCCAAAAATCCGGTCGTGACAGACTTGGTATCAGAGCCAGGCTGACCATTGGCTAATCCTATCTTAGCCAGGTCGATAAACTTAGGTTAACCCAAACCATCAGACCTTAGCCTGACCCCGGTCAAGCTTCCCGCGTAAGGTAGCTCCACAGTGACCCGACGCCTTTTCGGCGGACGGTGCCCAACCTATCAGCCTAGCCCGTCGCTCACGCGCCAGTGACCGACATCCAACCCGTCTCTATCGCAAGCGTGTGGAGGAAGACTCCGTCCCCTTTTCCTATAAATAGGGCACGCTAGCCACAGCACCGCACGGCCTCTTTCCGCAAACCCAGCCACGATGCCTGGTCCCATTGTTCACAATGAGACCACAACGACCAACCTAGGAGGTTTTGTGACCGTGCTCGCAAACCTCACCCGCCGTGCCTACGCGTTAGAAGAGCCCCCTGAGTATGTTGTGTACCAAGGACCCATGTACGGTGAAAGCCGTCAGTACTGGGCCACTGTGCACATCTACGGTAGGGGTCTGTCGCCAGAGCGCCCCTACAGGTTCACTGGGAGGACAACTTCCTTTGAGCCACAAGCCATCCAACTAGCAGCCCGCGAAGCTATAGTTCAACTCCGGCACCTGTCGCCCAGAGTTAACTGTCGCTCGTTTCACTACTACCCCAGTCGTGACGGGTATGGTAGGCCGCCCCAAGTTGCCAACGGAGACCACGAGGCGGATCCTGCGCTGTTGCATCTGGTGCGCTTTGTAAGCGCACTAGAGCAACTGTTCGACCAGGTCACTCTTGATCTGATCGCAGCTCATGGAGAGCTAGTTCGCCGAGCCCCGGCGAGGAGAGAAGCGGAGCCCGACACCGACAACCCAGTCGTGCTGTTCGGACACCCGATCGATCCCTTGAGGTCTGCGCCAGCCCCCAACCAGAGCACTTTGGTGACCCCAGAAGCGCTTCGTCGCCTTTTGGAAACCCATTCCAACGGGATTTGGGCCAACAACCCCCGGGATGGCCATCACCATCTCCCCGACCCTGCAGCACCTCAGCCTCAACCAGCAAATCCCGACGGTGAGAACCGTGGAGAGGCATCGGCGTCCGCAAGGCCAGCCCACTTGGACATTAACGAAGTAGACTAAGTCGCTCAGAGTTGTATCGAGCCTTAGTTTTCCTACGCTTTGTAATGTGTGGCCTTGTATCGCTTTTGTTGCATGCTGTCTGTTTGAGCGCTCTTATTTTTGGAGTAGTAGCTATGCATGTGTACGTTGGCGTACAATTGCATTTTTTATTTTTCGGGCGCAGCTACCAAGTCCAACCCCGTCGGCTCCCACAGTAATGCGTCCCATTTATGTGACGTGTATATCTGTGGCTTTGACCCGAGCACAGGATCGGCAGTCAGTTACTCTTCACCCCGGTAGATATCCCAGCCCCGGGTGCTATACAAGGCCACTCCGTGACCTTGCCGAGCACCCCTCACCTTTGTGCGCAGCACTCACAGCCATTCCTTGCCATGTCGACCCCTAGCATTTATCTGAGAACCCCAGACGCAACCCCCGGCAGCTTTGTCAAATTATTGTGGGACTTTACCTGCAGTACTATGAGTGCCACCCGTCCACCCCAGTACGAGTTGCTCAAATCGAGGATCACTCCTTCCACCTCGAAATATTGGGCAGTGGTGCACATCCCTCCCGCCTACCCAAACCAAGATCCCACGGAAGTCTCCTTCGTGGGGAAATCCATGCCGACTCCGCAGATGGCCATAGAAGCTGCCGCGTACAAGGCGCTCACCCGCCTTCGATTCGCGGTACCCTATGCCAGCGAGCGAGGATACTATTATTTTCCGGGTCGTGCAGCACCAGGGGAAGTTGCATCTTTCCCCGGTGGGTGCATTGAGAGAGATCCAGTACTGGCCAACCTTGCCCAGTACGTCATTTCCCAGGAGCGTTTAACTCAGCGAGTAATGGGTTATCTCGAGAGCCTCGCTGATTTAAATCCTTGGATCGCCATTGGCAGACCACTGAGGCCTGACCAAGAAGGGCGCATTCATCGACTGGTTAACCCGCTTCCCCCGATAGGAGAGGAGTGTGCCCCGGTGCCAGAAGCGTTTTCTCAGGACCCTGTCGCTTTACCCTTTTCTTTGTAAACGCCTCCGATGTATTTATTGTCCCAGTACTTGTATTTATGTGTTGCAGCATGTTCGTAAAATCTTTGTGCAACGGATCCAACTTTCTTTAGTTCATGTTGTGTGAGCAGTATTACTGCTGTTAATTTTGTTTTAATTACTTGTCCTCTCGCATCATATTTTCAAGGATATTTCTTTTCCCCGAGTTATTGCTGCGTGTATATGCATTTTCCCGGCATAGACCTTTTATTCGCACATCATCGTTACAGCTTTTAACAAATCTCGAGGACGAGATTTTTTTTCTTAAGGGGGGTAGTGTTGTGACACCCCAAATTTTTTGGCCTTGTTTTGTTTATTAAAATATTGCCAGGAAATAAAACTTTTCCAATTGTCAAGTTTTACCTTTTGTGATTTTGGATTTTTGCCTCTAGTGGGAGAAATCCTCAAAGGTATTGTTGGACTTGATTTCTCTCTATAATAAAACCATTATTTATCAGTGGATTCAAATGTTGCAAGATTTATTTATTCAAAAAAAAAGCTTTCTTTCTTTAAAATGATTCCTTTTGCATTTGGGGCCTATTTGCACTACAACCACTTGACAAATGCTTTTAAAAATTCCACCAAAATTTGGGGATGTCATGTGATGTTTCCACATCACTTTTATGCAAAGATACCTTCTGGCCATTGGAGATTTTGAGCTCTATACCAATTTTTCCAATCTGGTCCAGTAGGCACTTTTGCACTGCAACCCATTTAAATATTTCTTCAAAAATTCTTCCAAGTGTTTGGAGATGACAGTGGATGCATACAATTCATCTTCAAGCAAAAACCCAATGATGTTCTTTGGAAAATTTGAGTGGATCAACCTCTTTTGCATTCTGGTCCAATTTGATGATTTGTACTGCAACCTTATTTTCCTTGCTCTAGTGACCCTGAGCTTTCTCCTACTTGTAGCCCTCCCTACCAAACTCTTAAGTCCAGGAGATTGGGCTCATTGGAGGTTTTGAAGTGCATGTTCTAAACCCCTTTTCTTTCTGCCCAAAACTGGAGTTTTGCAAAACTTGCACTATCAACTTCCTGTCTTTGCCAAACTAATCTCACCATCATCTCCTGCATCTAAAGAGACACTGGTCTGGAGATTTTGGCCACTCCAAGAGTTGCCTAGGTGCACTTGGCATTCTGTCGAACACCTAGTGTGCACAGTCATATTTGGCAAGCTCTCTGGTTTGCATTGTGGGTTTGTACCCTAGCCTCATCAACCTTGTCCACTGAGCTCCTAGCCACCCCTACCCTCGATCTGTGCTTTGCCAGCTCCACCCTCGCGCTCTAGACCGCGCTGGCATTCCGTCGAGCACCTGCCGTGCGTGCTCTGGGCGCGCCCAGAGCGCACGTTTTGCACGCGCGCACTTCGCCGACACGCCGCACTGCCGCACTCAACGCGACCCGACCCTGGCTCCCTCTGCATCGCTGAGCCGCGCACTAGCCGCCCCCCTGCTCCACGATCCCTCTGGCGCCCGGCTGCGCCGCTGGCCGCGCCCTTGGCGGCACGCCGGCGTCGGCAGTGGCCTCTGCCATGTTCGGCGCCGCCCAAGCCACCAGCGCACGACAGCTGCCCCGGAGCACAGGCCGTGCTTATCCTCCCACTCGTCGGAACGCGTTCGTCGCCGCCAAGATGCCCTGCAACTACAGCAACGGCTGTCGCCGGCGATCCTATCCTCTGCTACCGCGGGAACCTGCCTCGAGCGCTATATAAAGGGTCCCCGAGCCCCTCCGAGCACTCACGCGACTTCAGACTTCCCCCGTAGAGCTCCCCTAGCAGTAGATCGACCTGTAGTGGCCGTCTCCCTCAACTCCGGCCAGCTCGGCCGCCGCTAAGCCCCAGCGCGATTCGTCGCCGCCGACCACCCTTTCGCCCAACTAGCGCCACCAGAAGCTTCCCCGTAGTCTTGCGGAGCTGCCCAGCTGCCCAAACTCGATCGGAGACCACCGGAGCACAATAGTCACTTCACCACCGTAGCTTCCCTCCGCCGCGGAGCTCGCCGCCGGCGATTCCTGCCACCTCCGTCGACCCAACCACCACCTAAAGGACCGCCTCGGTCTAGCCGTTCCATCCCCGCCCTTGGATGCCCGTGAGGCGCCGCCGTTCGTCGCCGGCGATCGCCGGAGCCCCGCTCCCGTCGGGCAGAAGAGAAGAGAAGGAGGGAAGGAACGGTCAAACCTGACCAGTGGGCCCTCTGGACCCACTGTCAGTGACCCGCGCAGCGCCCTCTCTCTGGTTAAGTGGAGGCGCAAACCCCGAGTGCGTTTTCCCTGCTGCGTAAGCGTATTTCCCTCGAAGCGTTTTCCTTTTTCTGGTTTTATTTAAAAACAGATTTGACCAAACTTTGACTGGCTATAACTTTTAAAATAAAACTCCAAATGAGTTGATTCTTTTTCCTACCTCTCTCAAATTTCATCTAGTTTATTTTAAGATTTATTTCAAAAATATTTGAGACAGGTTTTGGTACTGTGTTTGAAATATTTGTATTTGTGTATTTTGCAAAATAGGATTTTTGGAGGAAAAGGAAAGCTTCCAATAAGTGCATCCTTTGCATACTCTTGAAGGCAAGCATTTCTGAACTCTGGCATAATATTTGTTGTGGTGTTTGGATACGATCACAGCACCTTTTGTCTTGGAGTATAGTGACAGTTTATGTATCGATGTAGTCTCGTGCATGAGTGCACTTTGGAGTTGTTTGTGGCCAGCAATGGATACCCTAAGGATTTGGATCGCCCTCGTGAGCTTCTCTTGCACACCGGTAGGAAGCGGGAAAGTCGTGGTCTTGGGTAGACACGAGCTTGTCCCTAATCCCTCGTTGTGACGAGTATGCCCGGCATAGCATGGTGAGGCTCGAGGAGTGGTGATTTATTTCACTAGTGGTAATATTGTTGGTGGATACTTGGATCACCTGAGTCGGTTGTAGACCGAGTCTTGTTCAGTAGCTTCCTTTTGTCGGTACCACCACTTGTCCCTGCAGGGGACAGGGTATGGTTCAGTAGGTTGTCAACCCCTTTCCAAAGCACACACCGTACAGAGAGGCCGTGATGAAGGTCCCGTGGCCACGGATTAAAGCCTGTCATTCGGTCCGGGGGCATGGGTGTTTTCGGTTGTAGCCGAAGGGGATAGCTTCCCCAGTTTGCGCGCGGTATAAATTTTGTGATCCCATGCTATGTCGAGGTTGTAGCCTCCCCACTTAGAGTTTTGCTTGGCAGGTGTCGTGGGTGATTCCAGGCACTGGTGAGTTAAGCTGGTGTGTGCAGGTCAGGCGTGTTTTCAATCAAAAGACCGTAGACGGAATTAGTCCCGAGGGACTGAGTAATCCCGTTACTCATGGAAAATGGTACTCCCTCTGCAGAGTATATATCCTGTCGGATAGTCATGTTCTTCAGTAGAGACCACAGTCTGAGTTGAATATCTGTAGCGGTATTCAGATGGAGAACGATTTAACTAGGACTCTGTATCGGTATTCGGAGGGAGAACGATTTAACTAGGACTCTGTATCGCTATTCGGATGGAGAACGATTTCACTAGAACTCTGTCGCGGTATTCGGATGGAGATACGGCTTGACTAAGTTATCGGTTTTTCGGATGGAGAAACGACTGTATTAAATTTTGTTTATGATTATGGCACCTTTGGATTATGATCTTTATTGTTTTGGACTAACCATTTATATTTCGCATATTATTGAGTATCCCTGGGATGGTTCTACCCCCGGATATTCCCTGTGATTATTTTCTTATAAGCCCTTTCTGTGGCGTCGCTCAGACGCCCGACTGCGGCATGCTCGTTGTTCATTTACCTTGTATAAGCCCTTTATGTGGTGTCGCTCAGACGCCCGACTGCGGCATTATTATTTCTGCATTTTCCGCTCGAGGAGTCATTCAGACACTCGTTTGGCACCAGTATTATTATTTCTGCATTTTCCGCTCGAGGAGTCATTCAGACACTCGTTTGGCACCAGTATTATTATTTCTGCATTTTCCGCTCGAGGAGTCATTCAGACACTCGTTTGGCACCCAGTATTTTATTTTGGTATATTTTTTTATCCATATGTGTGCATCATGGTTTCTCGTATATTTTCGTGACGGATGTATGATCGTCTATTAAATCTGGACTATGTTGGATATATTATACCCGTGTTCTTAATGTTTGCGAGTACATTCAAACGTACTCACTGGCTTGTCCCTGGCTATTGTCTTGGCCAGATTGCCTTGCGTGGAGGTATGCATCGCGGTGACACCCTCGGAACCTACGCTGTTGACGTGTGCAGCCTCGCGAAGATAGGAGTTATCCTGGTCAGCTGTTCTTGTGGGAAATGGAGTCCCATAGACGCAGATGTTTCCAACCGCTTCCGCCCTCAACCATTAGAAACCAAGTGTTGTACTCCCAGGCCTAAATGGTCTTGTACTACATATTTTTGTTCCTTGCTTGGAATTCTTGTATCAAGTTGGTACCTCATCAGCTAACAGTAATCCTGGGGCTGGTGAGCACACAGGCCGTTTTTCTGGGAATTTATATCCCAAAAAAACGGTCGTGACAGACTTGGTATCAGAGCCAGGCTGACCATTGGCTAATCCTATCTTAGCCAGGTCGATAAACTTAGGTTAACCCAAACCATCAGACCTTAGCCTGACCCCGGTCAAGCTTCCCGCGTAAGGTAGCTCCACAGTGACCCGACGCCTTTTCGGCGGACGGTGCCCAACCTATCAGCCTAGCCCGTCGCTCACGCGCCAGTGACCGACATCCAACCCGTCTCTATCGCAAGCGTGTGGAGGAAGACTCCGTCCCCTTTTCCTATAAATAGGGCACGCTAGCCACAGCACCGCACGGCCTCTTTCCGCAAACCCAACCACGATGCCTGGTCCCATTGTTCACAATGAGACCACAGCGACCAACCTAGGAGGTTTTGTGACCGTGCTCGCAAACCTCACCCGCCGTGCCTACGCGTTAGAAGAGCCCCCTGAGTATGTTGTGTACCAAGGACCCATGTACGGTGAAAGCCGTCAGTACTGGGCCACTGTGCACATCTACGGTAGGGGTCTGTCGCCAGAGCGCCCCTACAGGTTCACTGGGAGGACAACTTCCTTTGAGCCACAAGCCATCCAACTAGCAGCCCGCGAAGCTAGAGTTCAACTCCACGTACCACGGGCCGACAACGAGCAAGCAGATGCCCTAGCACGGATCGGCTCCACCCGACAAGCTATACCAACCGGCGTCTCCCTCCAATGACTCCTCAAACCATCTGTCAAGCCATCTCCAGAATCAGACTCCATCTTCGTACCGCCTGCGCCTGATGCAGTCGGATCCGACTTGGGGAACCCAGCAGGCGGCCCGGGGACTGCCGTAGTCGCACCCGGCTCGGGGACTCCAGAACCCGGCCCTGGGACTGCAGCAGTCGGCTCGAGGACTGCAACGACACAACAGGCGGTGGCCGAGTCCAATTCTTCACCACCGAACCCACCCACCCGGGTCGCAGTAGCCGTATTGGCGATAGAAGAAGTCACAACTCCATCATGGGCCCAACCCATCCTCAACTTCCTGGTAAACAGGGAGCTGCCGACTGACGAGATCTCGGCAAGACAAGTTAAACGCTGAGCCGGAGCATACACAATAATAAACAGAGTACTCGTTAAGCGCAGCGTCACTGGAGTCTTCCAGCGCTGCGTCGAGCCAGAGAAGGGCATAGCAATCCTCAAAGACATCCACCAAGGCGAGTGCGGCCACCACGCGGCCTGAAGATCACTTGTCGCCAAAGCTTTCCGCCATGGTTTCTTCTGGCCGACTGCTTTGGAAGACGCCAAGGAATTAGTCAAATGCTGCAAAGGGTGCCAAGTCTTCAGCTCCAAGCAACACCTGCCGGCTTCTGCACTCAAGACCATCCCCCTCACCTGGCCCTTTGCCGTCTGGGGGTTGGATATGGTGGGCCCATTCAAGATGGCGCGCGGCGGCATGACTCATCTGCTTGTCGCCGTGGACAAATTCACCAAGTGGATTGAAGCGAAGCCAATCAAGAAGCTGAACGGGCCGACTACTGTGACATTCATCACAGATATCACCACCCGGTATGGCATACCACACAGCATCATCACCGACAATGGCGCAAATTTTGCCAAAGGAGCACTTGCACGTTTCTGCGTGACACAGGGCATTCGACTGGACTTAGCGTCCGTTGCCCACCCGAAGTCAAATGGCCAAGTCGAGCGAGCAAACGGCCTCATCCTCTCCAGCATCAAGCCCCGACTGGTCGTACCACTGGAGCGTTCGGCCGGCTGCTGGCTCGATGAGCTGCCGGCTATCGTCTGGAGTCTGCGTACTACCCCGAACAAGTCAACCGGCTTCACCCCTTTCTTCCTTGTATATGGTGCTGAGGCTATCATTCCAACTGACATCGAGTTCGACTCGCCTCGGGTCACCATGTACACGGAGGCGGAGGCCAAGGAAGCGCGAGAAGACGGCGTTGACTTGCTGGAAGAGGGCCGGCTGTTAGCACTGAGCCGGTCCGCCATGTACCAGCAGGGTTTGCGCCGTTACCACAACCGGAAGGTCAAGCCAAGATCCTTCCAAGAAGGCGATCTTGTGCTCCGGCTGATCCAGCGAACAG
Organism: Triticum aestivum; assembly: GCF_018294505.1. Taxonomy (NCBI): domain Eukaryota; kingdom Viridiplantae; phylum Streptophyta; class Magnoliopsida; order Poales; family Poaceae; genus Triticum; species Triticum aestivum. The sequence goes on along the minus strand of NC_057802.1, from coordinate 495,261,155 downwards.
CCGGCCAGCACAAGCTCTCGGCCCCTTGGGAAGGCCCCTTCGTCATCAGCAAGGCCCTAGGCAACGACTCCTACTACCTGATCGACGCACAGAAGCCGAAGGCACGCAAGAGAGATGATTCCGGCAAGGAGTCGGAACGACCATGGAACGCCAATCTCCTTCGAAGATTTTACAGTTAAAAGTAGTATGTACGACACTACCTTTTGTATTAAGTACAAGACAACGGGCCCCCCGAGGTGCACTCGGGGACTACCCTCTTTTATCTATGTATGACGAGTGTCATACCTATGAATGTATTATTACATTTGATTTTCTGTCTGGCACCGGGTTCGACCAGTCGGCCCGGGGACTTGCCGCCTTGAGCTATATTAAAGTTCTACCTGCAGTCAGACAAGTAGTGTGCCGGCACCCAAGCCCTCTCTTGTTGAAAGTCGCAGCTCGAAGAACCGACTGTCCGACTGGCAAGAGTCAAAGGCAGGAAAGGATGCCCACACGAAAAACGGCTAATGACTAACGAACTTATATAACACAAGCTGGCCTCCGACCCCGCCTACCGGCTGTCAGAACAGCCGGCTGGCCGGCTTCCCATTCACCTTGCTACAATCTAAGAAAGCTAGAGTACTTGGCCTCCCAAACGGCCAAGCACTTCTCCAGCCACAGACTGCAGAGCAGCTGTCCGGCTGGGAGGGCGACGACCAAGGGAGGGCGACAAAGGAAACAGCCAAAAAGATGAAAAGCAAATACAATCAGAAGCCAAGCACATGCATGATTATATTTACGCGAAAGGCCTTCGAAAGGCCGGCATTCAACATAGTTTGAACACACCCCCAGTGGATGGAACTGCGCAAATTTAACAGAATATTGTTCAAAGAGTAACAAAACAGGAAAGTAAAGGCCGCAGATCAGGCTAAAGGTGCAACAGGCATGCCGGGCATGTCAGTGGAGGCGGCAGTGCCGGCTGGAGGAGTGGCCGGCTGGCGAGTCTCGGCTTGATCATCGCCGGCTGCAGGCGGTGCGCTCGCACGCGCCTCGTTGCTGGAGGCACGATCAAGTTTAGGTTGGCCAGTCGCTCTACCGTCTGGCACGGTGTCTTCACCATCCTCTCCCTCCTCCTCTTCACCCTCGTCGCTGGAGTCGATCTCCTCCGCCGAGTCCTCATCATCTGCTTGGTTCAGCCCAAACCATTCCTCCGGCTGAGCAATGCCGTCATCATCCACCTCAGGAGCAAAGGCGCTGGTGTCGGTGTAGTCGGCGATTGCCGAGGCACGCTGGATGATATCCGGCCGCACCGCCTCCAGCTCCTCGTCGGCCTCCTGCCGCCAGGTGGCCAGCTGGTCCAAGCTCAGCTTGGGATACCAAGCTTTGACGAACTCCAGCGCCCGCCTGGCGCCTGACCGAGCTGCAGAAGCCTTCCAGGCCTCGAAGCGGCCAACCGCCACCTCCAGCCAGTCGGCAGTCCGACTAGGGGTACGGGGAACCACCTCGCCGGGCTAGAGGGCGGCCAGCACTTGCACCCCAACACACTGAAGATGGCGTAGCATGCGGTGAGCCGGCTGGAGGCAGGCTTGGATCGCCAGAAGCTGCTCGTCAAGCGACCGGCGAGCGTCCGACGCGACCTCAGCACCAGCCTGCTTTTGCGCCTCGCGGTGAGCCTCGACGATTTGGTTGGCGGAAGTGGAGTAACCAGGGAAGTACTCTGCACAAGTAAGAAAGGAAGAGAAAAAACACAGTCAGAAAATGGACCAAATGGCAGGCGGCAAGCGAAGGAACGAAAAAGAAGGCAGCCTACCGTCAACCAAATCTTCGATCTGGCCGTAGCCGTTGATCAGCGATTGCCTTGCCTCAGCCCAGCCCACCGCCTCGGTCTCATATTCGGCTTGGAGGGCGGCCTCGCTGTCCTGCGCCGCCTTCAGAGCCGCCTTATGGCTCTCCTCCTGGTCGGCCAGCCTCTTGGCCAAGCGGTCACGCTCCTGGGCCAAGGTGTTGCACTCGGCTTCCTTGGCGCGAAGGGCGGTCTGGACCCCACCCAACTGCTCCCTCAGGTCGGCATTGGCCTCTCCAGATATGGCAAAGAAGAAAAAAAAGCAATAAGAGAGAAGTCGCCAGGAAAGATCCGGCCCGACAGCTCTGCAGTCGGCCCGAATCTCGGGGACTACACCCAGTGGGTGCGCTGACGCGCCCCCATGTGAGATAAAAGATGAAGCACTCACTCCGGCTCTCAGTTAGATCAGCGGTCTTCTGGGTCAGCTCCCGAGCCTGGGAGTTGAAGGCAGCCGCGCGGAGGTTATGGTAGTCCTGCAAGTCGGATAGAGAAGCGAATAAGAACAAGATAAGCAATCAAAGTCTACTAAGAAGTTCCAAGCCGCCTGCTCTGCAGCTGACTCGGAACTCGGGGACTACACCCAGTGGGTGCGCTGACACGCCTCCACGGAAGAAATCAAGATCAAGAAACAGAAAAGCGGGAAGACTCACCCGAATGGCCGTCCGTGTCGCGAGGAACTCTTGATTGTACTGCCTCAGCACGGTGGCCTGGGACTGAAGCCGGTTCCGGACTTCTTGCGCCACCACGTTCACCACGGCCGTCCCACCACCCGGCGTCCACCCCGAGCTAGCGCTGGCCGTCTCCAGATCCTGGGCCGACGAGCTAGAGCCCGCAGCCTTCTGTGGGTCCGGCGCCGAAGTCGCCTTCCCCACGCGCTGGCGCGATGGCGACCGGACCACCAAGTCCGTCCTCGTAGCCGGCTCGCCTCCAGCCGGCTGCACGGGCGGCGCGTTAGGCCGGCTGCCTCGGTCCGCCCCAATCGGCGATGGCGGTGCCGCCTCCCTCTCCTGAACGACGACGTCGTCCTCCTCCCTCTCCATCCCCGGCAGGTCGCCACCGGCTTCCTCCGGCGGGGGCTCCGGGCTCTCGGGCGCCACGGCGCGCAGGGGGACGACAAGCAAGGCCCCGGCCGCTGTCTCTGCGGCTGCAGCCTCCGCCTGAACCATGGCCGCCATGTCGGCTTGAGCCTTCGCCGACTCCTCCGCCATCTCCTGCGCCGCCTTGGCAGCGGCCGCCCTCAGCTCCTCCGCCTCCCGCTCCTCCTGCGCATTCCGCTGCGTCGCCGCTTGAAGCTCGGCACGGGGGTCCACGCGGCGGGTGCTTGCGGATCCTCCCGCCGATCCAACCACGGAGGCAGCAGCGGTTCGCTCAAGAGAGAGCGAAGCCCTATTTGATGAATCAAGAGAAAGACTTAGAAGAAGAGTATCGACGAAAAAGAAGGAATATGCGAGAGAATTGACACTTACGTCGAAACCTTTTGTGGCTGCTTCACCACCTTGCGGAAGCGGGCCGCCTTCGCGGCTGCCTCGTCCTGTTTGGTCGCCGCCGCCGTGCTCTTGGGCCTCTTCGGCCGACTGCCGAATAGGCTCGGCGCGGCCCGGCGCTTCTGCGCGCCGCCTCGAGCAGCCAGCGCGGTAGACAAGCCCGCGCCATGGTCGGACGCCGGCTGGCGGCGTGGGACGATTTCCGCCTCATCATCATCCGGCCAGTCGTCGAAGCTGGCTCCAAGCCCGGAGCCGCCCGCTTCGCCGCCTGCTTCGCCGCCTCCCCCCTCGGTGTTGTCGTCCATAGCGGCCGCCCCCAAGTCGGGGTCGTCCTAGTCATGCGCCACCCGGTCGGGGAGAAATTAGCACTCCGCCCCCGCTGCCTCGGCCACTGGCCGAAGGAGAGGGCTCTGCCAAGACAAACCGACTGGTCAGAGTCGGCCAAGAGAAACTTGGTGACAAAAGTAAAGAAGAGAAGATAAAGAAAACTTACCATAGGCGGGGGATGGGCACGGGAGTATGGCTCCTTGCCAAACTGCCAGTCGTCGGTGAGCTTGTAGTTCGCGAGGTAGTTCACCATGAGAGCTACCTTGGAGTGAGGCATCCTCTTGGTGCACATCCGACTCGGATCGAGTTGGCCGCTCATTTGACAGATCAAATGAGGGCGGCCTTGGAGCGGGAGCACCCGGCGCACCACGAAGGCGGCCAGCAGGTCGGACCCGGTCAGGCCCTTCGACTGGATCATTACCCGGAGTCGGGCGACGGCGGCGGCTCCAGCCGGCGACGGCGTTCTGGCCCGATAGGACCACTGGGGCCGCCTCCCAGCCGGCGAGCCGGCTATATAAGCCGACAAGTTGACGAAGTCGCCTTGCGGGGCGACGTTCTTCACGTAGAAGTAGGATTTCTGCCAGAGCTTCACCGACTGGATCAGCGTGATGGCAGGGAAGGGGTTGTCGGCTACCGGCCTCCGCACCGCGATGAAGGCGCCGCTCTGAGCCGGCACGCCCTGCATGCGGGTGCCGCGCTTGGATTGGAAGAATTCCCCCCAGAGCTCGAGGGTGCGAAGGACGCCAAGGAAGCCCTCGCACAGACTGACGAAGGCAGACAGCAGCACCACCGTGTTTGGAGTGAGGTGGTGCGGCTGGAGCTGGTAGAATTCGAGGAAGGAGGGGAAGAAGACACTCGCATGCAGGCCGAGGCCGCGCAGGAAGTGCGAGCGGAAGATTACCCGCTCGCCTTCCTCCGACGCCGGCGAGATCTCCTTCTTCGGCGCAAGATGGACCCGCACCTGGTCCTCGCCGGGCAACCGCCGCGTCTTGCGAAGGAAGTCGATGTGGTCCACGTGGACGTTGGAGCCGTCCCAGTCCCCGCCGTGCTGCATGACGGCAAGAAGCTGATGAAAGAGGGCGCTGCGACGACGAAACAACGGCCCCGCGGCGGCGAAGTTGCGGGGTAGTGTGAAGACTAGAGGGACGGCGCGACGGCGAGGGGCTGCAGCGACGAAGAGAAAGAAGAAGAAGATGGCGGAGCGAGGGTGAGCGTGCGAGCGTCTGCCGCTCCCCCTCCTCCCCCTATTTATAGCCTCCTGCGGCGGAGCCGAGGACGCGAGGCGTGGGGGGAACATGGGATTAACTGCGCCGACTCCCCCACGTCTCGTGATCATTGCGCCCTAACGGCGTGCGGAAACTGCCGTTGGAAGGCGAGCGGCCCGTTTTGGGCCACAGAAGATCCATACCTAGGCCTAGGCGTGGAAGTGGTGGGCCCCGGCCTGCAGCGGCGTCCCGTCACGCGCGTGGGCTGGCAGGCCTTTCCGGCCGGAGGGTGCCACGTGGCGCGCGGGCAGCAAGCGGCCGGCCCGCGACCCGGCGTGCGCACCAGCTGGCTCCCGCCTTCAGACTTCAAAACCCAAGATGGCACACCTGACCAAAGCCGGCTCCTAGCTGCTAGCTCTTCAAGATAGGAAGCTGATTGAGCTTCTCGTCCTCCTTCCAGCCTCGAAGCCCAACCAGTTTCAGGGACTACTGTCGGAGTAAATGGCCACGGGTAGCCTAACCGACTCCCCCTGGCACTTCAAGAAATTATCAAGCCGATCGAGCCTTCAAGCATCCAAAGCACAGGGCCGCATTCCCCTGGTCGGCTATCTCGCAGGCCGACTACAGGAAGGCGACCCGGCCTCAAAAACCTTCCTAAAGATAACCACAAGATGGCCGACTCCAGGAAGCCGGCCCCAAGGGGACCGACTCCCAGAAGCCGGCCACAAGAAGATCGACTCCTAGGAGCCGGCCGAGACTGCACCCTCAAGGGCCGCGCCCACATAACGGTGATGAGACGGGGCGTGGCTACAGTATAGCCTGCCACCCCCGAATCCCGGAGCACGCGTGGCCACAGTGCGCCGTACGGGTCGGCCATCCCCCGTCCGGCGTGGCACTGTTGCCATGCTGACCATGACGCCACCCACGACAGGCGCCAGTACGGCCCGCGGGCGGCGGGCCCCTTCAGTCAGAGAGATGCTCGAAGGCGGTCAAGCCTCCCCCAGTCGGCCTGGGGTGTAGCCGGCTCCCAATAGCCAGCCACCTCCCTCCCTTGAAGTATGTGCATCATTAAGGAGACAAGACGAGGTAAGGCTACAGTGAAAGCCCGCCAGGCGGCAGCACTGTAGCCATGCTTACCTCGACAAAGCCCTCGTCATCAGGGGCGAGGCTATAGTAACCAGCCTCCGACAAGACCCCCAAGCAGTGGGGCCAGCCTGTCGGCCAGGAGGCCGGCAGCCGGCGGGACGCACCAGTCGGCGGAGAAGCCGGCGAACACAGACACTGACGGTTAGGACCCACGTCCAGCCGGATTACCGTTGTACCCCTAGGGGTAGGCCTATATAAACCCCCTGGGGCACCCATGCAAAGGGTTGATCTCTGAGAGTTTTAGACACCACGTAGAGAGAAGAGGAGAGCTAGCCTTGCCCTTCTTCCTCCTCTAGCAAAACAGCTCAAGGAGCCACTTGTAGCCACTTGTGTTGATCTAGTGATCATGCGGAGACCCCGCAGAGCAGGACTAGGGGTGTTATCTCCACGGAGAGCCTCGAACCTGGGTAAGATTCGCCGGCGTGCATGTCTTCGCCTTATCCCATTTCCAGGCACCGGCGATGTCTTACTGGCTCCCACAATGATAAGCCACCCGTTGGCATATGTCGCACCTACCACCCGACACCTTTCAGATCTGCTCTTCCCAGACGTTCTATTACAAGCTCTCTCCACCAACATTTCTGATCATGCACCGCTACACCTTTCTACTTTCGCCCCATTCTGCCCAAAGAGAAGATTTCAGTTTGAACTCTACTGGACGATACTGGAGGGCTTTAATCAAGCGGTTAAGGATGCATGGGTGTGCGAGGAGGATATTGTGGACCCTTTCAAAAGGTTAGATGTGTTAATGCGGAACACCGCGACAGCCTTACAAGCATGGGGCCAGAAGAAGACCGGTAACATCAAGATCCAAATGGCCATTGCTAATTACATAATCCATAGATTGGATAGGGCGATGGAGGTCCGTGATCTATCGCCGGAAGAAAAGTGGTTGCGGAGAACCTTGAAACAAGCGTTGTTGGCCTTGGCCTCGCTGTAGCGCACGATTGAGAGGCAACGATTGCAGTTGCGCTGGATTCGAGAGGGGGATGCTAACACCAAACTGTTTCAAGCGGTGGCAAATGGTAGGAGGTCCAAGAACTTCATCACTCACTAAAGGCATAACGACGAACTGATCACATATCAAGGGCGTAAGGAGGAGATCTTCAGGGAGGCATATGATAATTTGCTTGGCCGCTCGACAGCGAGAGAGATTGATGTGGACGTGGAGTTTCAAGAGATGGAGAAACACGACCTCTCGGACCTTGAGAGCATCTTCACGGAGGAGGAAGTGTGGAACATGATAAGGGAGTTGCCTCTGGACAGAGCACCCGGGCCGGATGGATTTGGCGCTGCTTTCTATCAAAGGGCCTGGCCGATTATCAAGCTGGACGTCATGGCGGCTATCATGAAGCTATATGTGGGAGATGGTCGTGGCTTCAGCAAGCTTAACAAAGCACACATTGTCTCATTCCAAAGAAGCCTGACGTCGAGGAAGTGGGTGACTACAGGCCGATCAGTCTCCCCCATAGTGTGGCCAAGCTATTTGCTAAGATGCTCGCGAATTGGTTGAGAAGGAGAATGAAGGAGATTGTCACCACTAACAAGTCCGCTTTCATCTGTGGAAGGCATTTACTTGACAACTTCCTGTTGGTGAGGCAAGTGGCCCGGAAACTCCATGCTCGCAAGGAGGCAAGCGTTTTCCTGAAGTTGGACATCTCAAGGGCTTTTGATTCCATCTCTTGGCCATTCCTATTTGAGGTGTTGAGACGTAAAGGCTTTGGGCACAAGTGGTGTGGGTGGATCTCCATACTTCTCAGGACGGCGAGTACCAAAGTGATTGTGAATGGGACCCCAGGGTATAGTTCTGTGCACATGCAAGGGCTCAGGCAGGGGGATCCCATCTCGCCATTACTGTTGGTGATTGCCATGGACGTGCTTTCAAGGATCATGATCAAGGCAACGAACCTAGGCATTATCAGTAGCTTCACGGGCATCGTGGCTCATCAGAGCGTGTCCATATATGTGGACGACGTGGCGCTCTTTGTCAAGCCTATGGAGTTGGACCTGGCTTTTGTTACGACGGTCCTCAATGTGTTCGGAGAGGTGTCGGGTCTCAAAGTCAACTACCGCAAGTCGCTGACGATCATGATTCATGGAGACGATTTCCAACAGGACCGGGTTGAGTCCATGCTTCACTGTCGCATGGGAAATTTCCCATGTAAATATCTCGGACTACAACTCTCCATCCGGCAGCTTATGAGGGTGAGTGGCAACCGATGTTGGATCATGCGACGAACTTTGCCCCGGCTTGACAAAGGGGTGTCTTGCATCGACCGAGGCGGCTTGTGTTGGTCAAGTCTGTGATTACGGCCAAGCCGATTCACCATTTTATGCTGAAGCGCCCACGTGGGTTTTTGAGGAGATCGATAAATGGATGCATGCATTCTTCTGGGCGGGCAAGGACAAAGTTAATGGTGGGCAATGTTTAGTGGCGTGGAACGTGGTTTGCAAACCAAATTGTTTTGGTGGCCTGGGGGTTCAAAACCTTAGGTTGCAAGGGTTGGCCCTTAGAGTTCGCTGGGAATGGTTGTGGAGGAAGGATCCGGACAGGCCGTGGCAGGGACTCATGATGTTTGAGGATAAGGATGCCTGGGAGGTTTTTGATAGTCTTGTGCATATCACCGTAGGAGAGGGCACCAGGGTTCTGTTCTGTTGGGACAAATGGATCCATGGTTTTTCGGCCAGGGATATTGCACCGTTGTTATACGAACTAGTGGCCACGCTCATAAGGAACAAGCGCACGGTGGAAGAAGGGATGTACAATAGGAGATGGACACTGGGTGTTATTGGTGAGCTTACTTTCATTGGACACATGCAACTTGTTCATCTCAACCTGGCGATCAGTACGATTCAGAGGGACCTGTCGCGACAAGATGTCTTCACCTGGCCAGCGGACCCATCCGGAGTCTACACGGCATGTTCCACCTATCTCAGGTTGTGCCAAGGGGCAGAGAGGGAGCCTTTTTCCGTATGCATTTGGAGGAGCTGGGCCTTGCTCAAATATAAGATCTTTGTCTGGCTGGCGGTGCAGCACCGCATATGGACGTCCGACAGGAGAGCGAAACACGGTCTGCAGGATCTTCCCTCGCCTTGCTACACTTGCCTCCAAGAAGAAGACAACGTCGAACACATCTTGGTCCAGTGTGTGTACGAGCGGGAAGTGTGGCACAACATCTTTAACATCCTCGGTTAGGATATGAGAACTCCGAAGAAGTATGATACCTTTTTGGACTGGTGGTTGCATGCGAGGGCACCCTTTACCAGGGCGAGTAAGCGTGGTCTTGACACTCCTGTTATCGCGGTCACCTGGGCTTTATGGAAGCAGCAAAATGCGTGGGTGTTCCACATGACTAGTCAGCAAACAAACGCTCTTGAGCTGGTGTAGGTCATCCTAGGTGAATTGAGGGAGTGGAGGTTGGCAGGTCTTGGAGCTGGAGGTTTTAGCGTGTTTTGTGAGAGTGTAGGCATAGTTTAGTGTGTGGGTTGTTCTTGGGGGTGTGCCTTCGGTGCATGTTCGCATTCACCGTTAGGCGTCTTGTACATTGTCTTTGCTCCCTTCTATAAAAATTGGTACACCATTGGCGTACTCTCGAAAAAAAGTTTTAATAAAACATAATGTCGACGTCCAACTTACCTGCAAGAAACTCCTTTCGTGGTTTGACAGAGGATGATTATTTTTTGTGCAACAAATGGCATTAGGCAAAAAAACAAGGAAGGTTCCAATGATAGTTAACTCCCTCCACGTGTAAAACGAAAATGGCATTCAACTTGCCAATGACATAATCAGCAATACAAACTATAACCACCAAGGACATGTTACATATATCCACTTGTTGGCGACTTTGAACCCAGCTAGGTTGGTAGGCTAACTTACCACCATAAGTACATAACCCACGCGACAATAGATTTGCAACCTCATGTCGTTTTCACAAAAAAAGAGATGGCCAACTATTCTTTTTTTCATGCCTACCTCTATCAACCGATGGATGCTTTCGAAACCGTATGTCCATTTTTAAAATGAGATACCTTTTCCATTTCTAATTATCCATAGTTAACAAATGATTTTCTTATTTTTGTACTGTCTTGCGAAAAAACCAAAATGTATTTAGTAGGACAAACCCTTCAAAAACACATTTACAAAAGATGAAAATTACATCTGAATTCTTGGGTGTGTCTAAGTCTACTTCCTCCTCATTCATCGACGGTGTGCATGAGCATATCTCATTGTCGTCGCTCAGCCTTGATCTTGTTGATACCCAGGAGCTTGTAGAAGTAGTGGCTAGAAATCATCGATGTAGACCAGAAGACGCGGGCGACAACAACATCCTTAGCAAATTGCCGCCTGGAGAAGATAACGCTGGAGAGAGCATGTAGAACATCCCATGTCAAGCCACACGAATCGACCAATACACATCTCACACGCTCCTCAATGAAGCTGAGATGGGCTAGCCTTCGGCGGTCTTAAGTGTACCGAAAAAATCAAGCTGCGTTGTGAGCTCCGTGGGACAGAGGCACCGGGACAAACATGTAGAATAAAACGCTAGACCCAAAGAGCCAGATCTCGACACAGTTCCTAAGCATACGAAGAAGCACCACAAAACGACAGTGAAGCAAGGTGACCTTATTCCATACTGATGACGCCCCTTCATCTCACCACGCCGATTGAAGAAAAATTTAAATTTATTCCTAGCCACCCCCGGGCGAAGCCGTGGGATTTCCGTCCCTACCATCGTAGGAGCAAACCTACAAGAACTATACTAGGTCTCTTGTGACTAACCGCTAATTGATCATCGAATAATGATAATATCTCTATGTCTAAAAATTTATGTTTATCAAAGTTCGACCATATTTCACATATGCATGGATATAATATGAACATGAACAATTCATGCATGCATGTATTGATATTTTGAAACATATTGTACCTAAAATTATTGAGTACTGCAATGGTGACTACAAAATAGATGAAGGAGTATGTTGTTTTCATTTCCTCCAGGGCCTAAATAGCATAAGTTCCCTACCTACCCAAAACACTTTAGGGGAACGTCGTATTTCAAAATTTTACCTACGATCACGCAAGATCTATCTAGGAGATGCATAGCAACGAGACGGGAGAATGTGTCCATGTACCCTCGTAGACCGAAAGCGAAAGTGTTTAGTAACGCGGTTGATGTAGTGGAACGTCTTCACGATCCAACCGATCCAAGTACCGAACGTACGGCACCTCCGTGTTCAGCACACATTTAGCACGATGACATCCCTCGAGCTCTTGATCCAGTTGAGGATGAGGGAGAGTTTTGTCAGCACGACGGCGTGGCGACGATGATGATGAAGTTACCGGCGCAGGGCTTCGCCTAAGCACTACACCGATATGACCGAGGTGTGTAATTGTGGAGGGGGGCACCGCACACGGCTAAGACCAATCTTGGAGTGCCTTTGGGGTGCCCCAGCCCACGTATATAAAGGAGGGAGGGATAGATACCGGCCCTCCTAGGGGCGTGCCAAGTGTAGGGAGTCCTACTAGGACTCCCAAGTCCTTGTAGGATTCCCTTTCCTTTTCGGAATAGGAAAGAAGGAAAGGAGGGAGAGGGAGAAGGAACGGGGGGGCCACGCCCCCACCCCTTGTCCAATTCGGTTTGGGCAGGAGGGAGGTGCGCGCCACCTCGTGGCCCTTGTTCCCTCTCTCCACTAAAGCCCAATAAGGCCCATTAACTTCCCCCTACGAACTCCCATAACTCTCCGGTACTCCAAAAAATACCCGAATCACTCGGAACTATTCCGATGTCCGAATATAGCCTTCCAATATATCAATCTTTACCTCTCGACCATTTGGACACTCCTCGTCACGTCCGTGATCTCATCCGAGACTCCGAACAAACTTCGGTCCTCAAATCACATAACTCATAATATAAATCATCATCAAACGTTAAGCGTGCTGACCCTACGGGTTTGAGAACTATATAGACATCTCCGGTCAATAACCAATAGCGGAACGTGGATGCTCATATTGGCTCCTATATATTCTACGAAGATCTTTATCGGTCAAATCGCATAACAACATATGTTATTCCCTTTGTCGGTATGTTACTTGCCCGAGATTCGATCGTCGGTATCTTCATACTTAGTTCAATCTCGTTATTGGCAAGTCTCTTTACTCGTTCCGTAATGCATCATCCCGTAACTAACTCATTAGTCACATTGCTTGCAAGGCTTATAGTGATGTGCATTACCGAGAGGGCCCAGAGATACCTCTCCGATACACTGAGTGACAAATCCTAATCTTGATCTATGCCAACTCAACAAATTTATAATCACCCAGTTACGTTGTGACGTTTGATAGCACACAAGGTGTTCCTCCGGTATTCGGGAGTTGCATAATCTCATAGTCAGAGGAACATGTATAAGTCATGATGAAAGCAATAGCAATAAAACTAAACAATCATAATGCTAAGTTAACGGATGGGTCTTGTCCATCACATCATTCTCTAATGATGTGATCCCATTCATCAAATGACAACACATGTCTATGGTTAGGAAACTTAACCATCTTTGATTAACGAGCTAGTCAAGTAGAGGCATACTAGGGACACTGTGTTTGTCTATGTATTCACACATGTACCGAGTTTCCGGTTAATACAATTCTAGCATGAATAATAAACATATATCATGATATAAGGAAATATAAATAACAAATTTATTATTGCCTCTAGGGCATATTTTCTTCAATATCCCACTTGCACCAGAGTCAATAATCTAGTTCACATCGTCATGTGATTTAACACCAATAGTTCACATCTTTATGTGATTAGTTCACATCTCCATGTGACTAACACCCAAAGGGTTTACTACGGTGTGATCATGTTTTGCTTGTGAGAGAAGTTTAGTCAATGGGTTTGCCACATTCAGAGCCGTATGTAGTTTGCAAATTTTTTATGTCTACAATGCTCTGCACTGAGCTACTCTAGCTAATTGCTCCTATTTTCAATATGTATCCAGATTGAGACTTAGAGTCATCCGGATCAGTGTCAAAGCTTGCATCGACGTAACCCTTTACGACGAACTTTTTGTCACCTCCATAACCGACTAACATGTCCTTATTCCACTCAAGATAATTTTGAGCGTTGTCCAGTGATCCACTCCTGGATCACTATTGTACCCTCTTGCCAAACTCATGGTTAGGTACACAATAGGTCTGGTACACATCATAGCATACTTTATGGAACCTATGACTGAGGCATAGGGAATGACTTTTCATTCTCTTCCTATTTTCTATCATGCTAGGGTTTTGAGTCTTTACTCAACTTCACACCTTGCAACACAGGCAAGAACTCTTTCTTTGACTGTTCCATTTTGGACTACTTCAAAAATTTGTCAAGGTATGTACTCATTGAAAAAACTTATCAAGCATCTTGATCTATATCTGTAGATCTTGATGCTCAATATGTAAGCAGATTCACCGATGTCTTTCTTTGAAAAACTCGTTTCAAACACTCCTTTATGCTTTCCAGAAAATTCTACATCATTTCTGATCAACAATATGTCATTCACATATACTTATCAGAAAGGCTGTAGTGCTCCCACTCACTTTCTTGTAAATACAGGCTTCACCAAAAGTCTGTATAAAACCATATGCTTTGATCACCTTATCAAAGCGTATATTCCAACTCCGAGATGCTTGCAGCAGTCCATAGATGGATCGCTGGAGCTTGCACACTTTGTTAGCACCTTTAGGATTGACAAAACCTTCTTGTTGCATCATATACAACTCTTCTTTAAGAAATCCATTAAGGAATGTAGTTTTGACATCCATTTGCCAGATTTCATAAAATGTGGTAATTGCAAACATGATTTGGATAGACTTAAGCATCGCTACGAGTGAGAAAATCTTACCGTAGTCAACACCTTGAACTTGTCGAAAACCTTTTGCGACAATTCAAGCTTTGTAGATAGTAACACTACTATCAGCGTCCGTCTTCCTCTTGAAGATCCATTTATTCTCAATGGCTCGCCGATCATCGGGCAAGTCAATCAAAGTCCATACTTTATTCTCATACATGGATCCCATCTCAGATTTCAGGGCCTCAAGCCATTTCGCAGAATCTGGGCTCATCATCGCTTCCTCATAGTTCGTTGATGTCGCTTGAAGCTAGGTCAGTATTTCCCCAAAGACGAAGGGATGATGCAGCACAACGGCGGTAGGTATTTCCCTCATATATGAAACCAAGGTTATCGAACCAGTAGGAGAACTAAGCAACACAACGTAAACAACCCCTACACACAAATAACAACCACTCGCAACCCGACGTGTTAAAGGGGTTGTCAATCCCTTTCGGGGTACCGCGCCAGAAACGGTGCGTGGACGGGAGAAAATTGTGATAGATTAAATAAATCAATCGCAAACAAATAAAAGTGCAGCAAGATATTTTTGTATTTTTGGTTTAATAGATCTGAAAATAAAAGCAAGGAAAAAGTAGATCGCAAGCAAATATATGAGAAAGAAGACCCGGGAGCCATAGGTTTCACTAGTGGCTTCTCTCGAGAAAGATAGCAAACGGTGGGTAAACAAATTACTGTTGTGCAATTGATAGCACATGAAATAATTATGACGATATCCAGGCAATGATAAATACATAGGCATCACGTCCAAGATTAGTAGACCGACTCCTGCTTGCATCTACTACTATTATTCCACACATCGACCGCTGTCCAGCATGCATCTAGTGTATTAAGTTCATGGAAAAACGGATTAATGCAAAAAGAACGATGGCATGATGTAGACAAGATCCGTTTATCTATATGGCAGTAGATATAGATCTCGTCTTTTTATCCTTAGTAGCAACGATACATACATGTCGGTTCCCTTTCTGTCACTGGGATCCAGCACCGTAAGATCGAACCCACTACCGGGCACCTCTTCCCATTGCAAGATAAATAGATCGAGTTGGCCAACAAAAACCCAAATATCGGAGAAGAAATACGAGGCTATAAGAGATCATGCATATAAGAGATCAAAGAAACTCAAATAACTTTCATGGATATAAAAAGATATGGCTGATCATAAACTCAAAGTTCATCAGATCCCAACAAACACCCCGCAAAAAGAGTCACATCATATGGATCTCCAAGAGACCATTGTATTGAGAATTCAGCGAGAGAGAGAAAGCCATCTAGCTACGAACTACGGACCCGAAGGTCTACAAAGAACTACTCACACATCATCGGAGAGACACCAATGGAGGTGGTGAACCCCATCCGAGATGATGTCTTGATTGGATCTCGTGGTGTTGGAATCTGCGGTGGCTGGATGAATATTTCGTCGACTCCCCTAGGGTTTGTGGAATATTGGGGTATTTATACAGCAAAGAGGCGGTCCGGGGGCACCCGAGGTGGGCACAACCCACCAGGGCGCGCCTGGGCCTCCTGGCGCGCCCTGGTGGGTTGTCCCCTCCTCGGGACTCCCCCAGGTGCTACCAGGGACCAACTTCTTCCTTATGGTCCATCAAAAATCTCCGTAAAGTTTTGTGGCATTTGGACGAAGTTTGATAAGGATTTTTTGCAATGTAAAAAACATGAGAAAAACAACAACTGGCACTTGGAACTATGTCAATAGGTTAGTACCAAAAAATATATAAAATGACTATAAAATGATTATAAAACATCCAAGATTGATAATAAAATAGCATGGAACAATAAAAAATTATAGATACGTTGGAGACGTATCAACATCCCCAAGCTTAACTCCTGCTAGTCCTCGAGTAGGTAAGTGATAAAAACAGAATTTTTGATGTGGAGTGCTGTCTATCATGTCATATCATATTCTTTTCTTTATAGCATGGACATTTGGACTTTTATGTGATTCAGAGCAATAGTCTAGTTTTGACATAATAATTTAGATACTCAAGCATATCAACAAGCAACCATGTCTTTCAGAATATCAACGCTAATAAGTTATCCCTAGCCCATCATGCTCAAACATTGATCCATTCATGAAACACACTTGAATATTAACTGCACCCAATACTTAAGTACGATCATATTACCTCCTAGTTGGTGCTTTTTATAAGAGAAGATGGAGACTCAAATTTCAAAAAGAAATTGCATAAAGTAAAAGAAAGGCCCTTCGCAGAGGGAAGTAGGGATTTGTAGAGGTGCGAGAGCTCAAAGCAAAAAGATTAGAGATAAAAACATTTTGGGAGGTGTATCCATCCCACCAACGAAAACGACTTAGAGTTCCCAACACTTTCCATGCTAGATATGCCATAGGCGGTTCCCAAACATAAAATAAAGTTTATTCCTTTTTCCACCGTACTTTCACTTTCCATGGCTAACCGTATCCACGGGTGCCCTCCATACCAACTTTTTCCAAGGAATCTATTATTTGACAACATAAAGTAAATTCAATTTTTTGCATTTCGGGACTGGGCATCCCTAATACCTTTGCCTTACTCTTGTGCAATGACAAGTGAATAAACACTCATCTTGAGAATAACACATCTAGCATGGAAAATATTAGCCACCTGTTACCGTTCCGCGAGCGAAACAAACACACAAAAGAGAAGTTTATTTTGAAAATTAGAGATGGCACATGCAAATTTGCTTAGAACGGCAAAAGAATACCACATATAGGTAGATATAGTGGACTCATGTGGCAAAACTGGTTTGAAGGATTTTGGATGCACAAGTAGAGGTCATACTTAGTGCAAAATGAAGGCTAGCAAAAGATTGGGAAGCGACCAACCAAGAAACTAATAATCTGATAAGCAAGCAAGCATAATTAACACCGAATACTGCACCACAAGTAGGATATAATTTTCATTGCATGATTATTGACTTTCGTGCATGCATAGGGAATCACAAACCTTAACACCAATATTCTTACTAGAGCACAATTACTCACCGACATAACTCACATATCACATCATCACATGTCAAAACTATTATTAAGAATCAAGTTTATTTTGTCCAATGATCTTCATGACATTTTTTTATCCTTCTTGGATATCTATCACTTTGGAACTAATTTTCATAAGATCATGAGCATAACAAATTTTCTTTTTCTCAAAATAATTTAAGTGAAGCAAGAGAGAATTTCTTCAAAATTTTACTAACTCTCAAATAAATCTAAGTGAAGCAAGATAGCATTTTCTTCAAAAATACTAAGCACACCGTGCTCAAAAAGATATAAGTGAAGCACTAGAGCAAGTCCATTGCTCATAAAAATTTAAGTGAAGCATAGAGAGCAATTCTAACAAGTCATGACATAACTTTGGCTCTCTCAAATAGGTGTGTCCAGCAAGGATCGATGACTTAAAACAGAAAATAAAACAAGCAAAGACTCATATCATACAAGACGCTCCAAGCAAAACACATATCATGTGACGAATAAAAATATAGTCTCGAGTAAAATACCGACGGTCGTTAGAAGAAAGAGGGGATGCCACTCGGGGGCATCCCCAAGCTTAGTTGGTTGCTCATTCTTGGATAATAGCTTGGGATGCCGGCTCATCCCCAAGCTTAGGCTCTTCTATCCTTCTTTCATCCATCGTAAGATAACCCGAAACTTGAAAACTTCAATCACACAAAACTCAACAAAACCTTCGTGAGATCCGTTAGTGTAAGAAAGTAAACAGCTACTGTAAGTGCTGTATCAAACCAATTCATATTTTGTTTTTGTATTATATCTGCTGTATTCCAACTTTTCTATGGCAAAAACTCATCAAAGAAAACCATAGAGTCATCAAAATAAGCACACAACACAAACAAAACAAAATCTGTCAAAACAGAACAGTCTGTAGCAATCTGACTTAAACGAAAACTTCTTGAACTCCAAAAATTCTGAACAAATAGGAAGACCTGAGCAATTTGTATATTAATATTCTGCAAAAATAATCAGGGAAAAAGATCTTTTTGAATAAAAATGAGAATTTGTTTCGTGAGCGCAAAGTTTCTGTCTTTTTCAGCAAGATCACACAACTATCACCCAAGAAGATCCTATCGGTTCTACTTGGCACAAACACTAATTAAAACACAAAAAACACAATCATAACAGTAGCATAATTGTGTTAACACTCAAGAACAGAAAGAAAAAAGCAAAAATAGATTTTATTCATTGGGTTGCCTCCCAACAAGCACTGGAATATTGGGGTATTTATAGAGCAAAGAGGCGGTCCGGGGGGCACCCGAGGTGGGTACAACCCACCAGGGCGCCCTTGGGCCTCCTAGCGCGCCCTGGTGGGTTGTCCCCTCCTCGGGACTCCCCCCAGGTGCTACCAGGGCCCAACTTGTTCCTTCTGGTCCGTAAAAAATCTCCATAAAGTTTCGTGGCATTTGGACTCCGTTTGATAAAGATTTTCTGCGATGTAAAATACATGGAAAAAACAGCAACTGGCACTTGGCACTATGTCAATAGGTTAGTACCAAAAAATGATATAAAATGACTATAAAATGATTATAATCCAAGATTGATAATAAAACAGCATGGAACAATCAAAAATTATAGATACGTTGGAGACGTATCATTCGTAGGTTCGTCATGGTCTAGTAACATGATTTCTAGAACAGGATGACTGTACCAGTCTAGTGCGGACCGTACTCTGGTTGACCTATGAGGTTCGGTAATAACTTGATATGAAGTTTCATGATCATCATCGTTAGCTTCCTCACTAATTGGTGTAGGAATCACTGGAACTGATTTCTGTGATGAACTACTTTCCAATTCGGGAGAAGGTACAATCACCTCATCGAGTTCTACATTCCTCCCACTCACTTCTTTTGAGAGAAACTTCTTCTCTAGAAAGGATCCATTCTTAGCAACGAATATCTTGCCTTTGGATCTGTGATAGAAGGTGTAGCCAACAGTTTCCTCTGGGCATCCTATGAGGATGCATTTCTCCGATTTGAGCTTATCAGGTTGAAGCTTTTTCACATAAGCATCACAGCCCCAAACTTTAAGAAACGACGGCTTAGGTTTCTTGCTAAACCACAGTTCATATGGTGTCGTCTCAATGGATTTAGATGGTGCCCTATTTAACGTGAATGCAGCTGTCTCTAATGCATAACCCAAAACTATAGTGGTAAATCGGTAAGAGACATCATAGATCGCACCATATCCAATAAAGTACGGTTACGACGTTCGGACAGACCATTACGCTGTGGTGTTCCAGGTGGCATGAGTTGTGAAACTATTTCAAATTGTTTTATATGAAGGCCAAACTCGTAACTCAAATATTGTTACGTTGATTTTCCACTTCACTCTGAAATTCTTTGGACTTTTAAAATGTTTCAGACATATGTTTCATTAATTAGATATATCCATATCTGCTCAAATTTTTTGTGAAGGTCAAAAAATAATGATACCCGCCGCGAGCCTCAACACTCATCGGACCGCATACATCGGTATGTATTATTTCCAATAAGTCAGTGGCTCGCTCCATTGTTCCGGAGAATGGAGTCTTAGCCATCTTACCCACGAGGCATGGTTCGCAAGCATCAATTGATTCATAATCAAGTGATTCCAAAAGTCCATCCGCATGGAGTTCCTTCATGCGCTTTACACCAATATGACCTAAACTGCAGTGCCACTAGTATGTTGCACTATAATTATCAACTTTGCATCTTTTGGCTGTCGGCGTCCTGGGAATGGGGGGTCCCTAGACTTGCTTGCCTACGGCCCACGGCGTGGCTCCACCAGCGGCCCTGTACGGCCCATCTTCACCAACCAACACTCAAGACCCTCGCGAGGGGCCAAGCCTCGCGAGGCGGACGACACAAGACCTCCTCGGGAGCGGCCTCACTAGGCTGGCTCGCGAGGGGCGGAGAGATCAAGGCAAGGGACACCCCGCGAGGTTCCAGTGATGCAAGCCATGATGACTGGAGCCAGGCGGGCACTAGGCGGGCGCCAACGCACGCAGTGTCCTCGTTTCCTCTTTGGTGCTAAAGGGGTAAGCGCAGGCAAGGAGTCCCGAGGCATCAGGCAAAGGTTTCCATATCGGTGCAACGAGACCAGGACCAGCAGGACAGCAGGACGGAGGTCACCGTGGAGCCCAACACGGCGTCACCACCAGAGCCTTTGGCAGGCGAAGACTACTTTTGTCAGGATAGCTTGTACTAGCTGTCCCCCTTCAAACTGGCCATTGTGGAATCCCTTCCCACTCAATATTTGGGGAGAGGACCAAGGCCTCTATAAATAGGACTAACCACCACAGTAGGAGACATGCTGAACGGATTCTCATCATCCTCACCCACACAAGCACACCAAGCACAAGAACACCTCTCCTCAAGAGGATGTTCTTCCCTTGTACTGTTCATCATTAGCCCAAGAGGCAATCCACCATCATCGCACTGGAGTAGGGTATTACACCACAACGGTGGCCCGAGCCAGTATAAACCTCGTGTCTCTTGTGTTGCAGGTTCATCGAGCTAGGCTTTGAGATCGCAGTGAGGCTGAGGGCGTGATTAGGTAGGGAGAGATCTTTGTGCGCACCCCAGTGTTCGAACCTCAACAGTTTTACCGGAACCCAAAATCCGACATTTGGCGCGCCAGGTAGGGGTGCGCCGGAGCTTTCCTTCCATCGATCTGCGCTTCGCCACCACCGTGCATCGCCCCCATGGCAGGCGCCGCACCTCCCACTCCGACGACTGATGCCAGCGGCGGGGCCAGGGGGCTTCGAGCATTGGCCCCCGCCTTGCGACAGGTGTGGTGGCCGCCCAAGTTCAGGCCGGAGATGCCATCGCGCTACGACGGCACGGCGGATCCGGTGGTTTTTCTGCTGGCGTACGAGGAGGCCGTCCTCAAGGCTGGGGGCGACGACAAGGTTATGGCCAACTGGCTTCCCATGGCCCTCACGGGTGTGCCACGCGCCTGTCTGCTCAGCCTCCCCGGATCCACGATGGCATCTTGGGAGGAGTTGCGCGACCTCTTCGCCACGCGCTTCGCGGCACCGGCACCCCACGCGGTAGCGGCCCTCCTCGGCGGCTCGCAAGCGCCGCCCTCGGATCACCACGTCAAGCCGTTCCTTCGCGAGATCAGCGCCGTTTCCGCGAGGCAGGGGGCTCCCCCAGGTTGGGTGGCTCCCAAGGCCGACCTGACCTTCGACTCGGGAGATCACCCCGTCACCACCGTCGGCTCGGGCGTGCTCCCAATGCTTTGCACGCCCACCATCTACCACGTAGCCGTCACCAAGACACTCATCGACGGCGGCGCCGACCTCAACGTGCTCTCGGTGGAGGCCTTCAGCTTCCTCCACGTACCACTCGAGCAGCTCCGCCCCAGCAAGCCCTTCTCCGGCATCGGCGGCGGCTCCTCCAGTCCCCTAGGGCAGATCCGTCTTCCCGTGACCTTCGGCACCCGTGACAACTACCGCACCGAGTTGATCGACTTCGACATCGCCCACATCAGCCTCCCGTACAGTGCTATTCTCGGGTACCCGGCACTGGCTCAGTTCACGGCGGCGACCCATCTGCCCTACAACCTCATGAAGATGCCTGGGAGCAAGGACGTCCTCACCATAGTGGGAGACACTAAGGAGGCTCTGTCGGTACTCAAGCTTACCCTCAAGACCGCCGCGGTGGCGCAACCGGTTGACACGGGCACCTCCGAGGATAAACAAGCTGCACCGACCAAAAAGAAGCAGTTTTTCACTCAAGACCGGGCGGAAACCAAGCAGGTGCCGGTGGAGGAAGATGGGTCCTCGGGGGCCACCTTCACCATAGGTGCCAACCTCGACTCCGATCAAGAGGAGACGTTAGTGAAGTTCTTGCGCGCAAACAAGGAAGTATTCGCCTGGGAGCCCGATCAGCTGGTAGGGGTCCCAAGAGGAGTGATTGAGCATCACCTGAAGGTGTGCCCCAATATACGCCCTCTGAAGCAGAGGGCGCGGCGGCAGTCCACGGAGAAGCAGTCCTTCATCGTCCAAGAAACCCGCAAGCTGGAGGCAGCAGGCATCATTCGTGAGGTCCGGTACCCTGAATGGTTGGCAAATCCCGTCGTTGTGCCCAAGAAAGGCGGAAAGGAGCGCATGAGTGTTGACTTCACCAACCTCAACAAGGCCTGCCCCTAGGATCCGTTCCCGCTTCCACGCATCGACCAAATCATCGTCCCCACTGCCGAGTGCGACCTGCTGTGCTTCCTAGATGCGTTCTCAGGCTACCACCAGATCAAGATGGCAGTAGAAGATGTCAAGAAGACGGCCTTCCTGACCCCGTGTGGGGTATACTGCTACACCTGCATGTCGTTCGGGCTGGGCAACATGGGTGCGACCTTCCAGCGGCTAATGTACATCGCCCTTGGCCGACAGCTCGGGAGGAACGCTGAAGCTTACGTCGACAACATTGTGGTGAAGTCTCGGGAGGCGAGGACTTTGATTCAGGACCTGGATGAGACTTTCGAAAGCTTGCGTCGGGTGGACTTGCGGCTCAACCTGGAGAAATGCGTGTTTGGCGTCCCTTTCGGCAAGCTGCTGGGTTTCCTCGTGTCCCAAAGAGGGATCGAGGCTAACCCAGAGAAGATCAAGGCAATCGAAGACATGAGTCCACCGCAGACCCTCAAGGAGATGCAGAAGCTTGCCGGTCGTGTGACTGCGTTGGGGTGCTTCATCTCCAAGCTGGGAGAGCGCGCCCTACCGTTCTTAAAGCTGATGAAGAAGAAGGGCCCATTCGAGTGGACTCCGGAGGCCGACCAAGCGTTTCACGTCCTCAAGAGATACCCGACCAGCCCTCCAGTGATGGTGGCGCCCCGACCTCTCGAGCCCCTGGTGCTGTACCTTGCCGCCACCCCTTACTCCGCTAGCGCAGCTCTGGTCGCGGTCCGGGAAGAGCGCCAGGTCAGGGATGCGTCGTGCCAAGCTGCTTCCTCAGCCAGAGCGGCGCAAGACCCAGAAGGCTCCGGGAGGGCTGCGACGACGTCAGCAAAGGACCATGCTCAGCAGGACGGCACACTTGAGCCTGCAGAGGCCCCAACGAGCGACCAGGTTTTGGGGGTTTCATCGTCTCAGGAGGTGCCCCAACCTCCGAAAGCCGCGAGCCACGTCAACGCTCTCGCCCTCGTCGAGTGCCCTGTGTATTTTGTCAGCACGGTGTTGCGGGACGCAAGGGCGCGGTACCCCATGCCTCAGAAGCTCCTACTCGCGCTCTTGGTAGCCTCGCGCAAGCTGAGGCACTACTTTCAAGGCCACCCCATCAAGGTCATCTCGGCCTACTCGTTAGAGAGGGTACTCAGGAGCCCCAACTCCACTGGGAGAGTCGCTGAGTGGAACATCGAGCTGCAGGCATTTCAGTGGAGTTCAGCACAACCAGGGTCATCAAGGGAGACGCGCTCGCTGATTTTGTGGTAGAATGGACGGACGCCCCGGGGCTCGGAGAAGGCGAGGATCGGTCTCTCTCACAGGGGAGTGAAGCACTAGACGGCTGGGTTATGTATTTCGATGGCGCCTTCGCGCGCCAGGGCACGGGGGCTGGAGCAGTGCTCATCTCACCCACACAGGACAAGCTTTACTACACCGTGCAGCTCTGCTTCCTGCAGGGCGAGAAGGTCTCCAACAACATAGAAGAGTACGAAGGCCTCATAGCTGGCCTTAAGGCTGCGGTAGCCCTAGGGGTGAAGTGCCTCACCATCAAGGGCGACTCGCAGATCCTCGTGAACTTCTCCAACAAGGTATATGAGCCGAAGGACGAGCGCATGGAGGAATACCTCGCGGAGGTGCGCAAGATGGAGAAACAATTCTTGGGCCTGGAATTGCGGCATGTGCCCCGTGGCACCAACAAGGAAGCCGACGACATCGCCAGAAGAGCATCCAAGCGGCTACCCCGAGAGCCTGGCGTCTTCGAGGAGCGGCTCTTCAAGCCATCAGCAACACCACCACTCTCAAGAACAGCGCTGCCTCAGGAGGAGCTCCATCAACCACCTGCCTCGGGAGCCCCGGCCTGCAGCCCGACCTCAGGAGCGCGCTTGCTCTTCGCGCTTGAGCCTCAGGAGGGGTGCTGGACCAAGGAATTCAAGGAATACCTGACGCAAGGGACGCCGCCGGAAGAGGAGGAGGACATCGAGTGTGTGGCCCGACAGGCCACAGCATACTGCATCCGGGATGGTGAGTTATACATGAAGCGGCCAAATGACGTTTCCCTGCATTGCATCTTCAGGGAGCAAGGGAAAGAGCTGCTGGCTGAAATACACGGAGGGGACTGCGGGCACCACTCGCCGTCATAGACCCTCGTCGGCAAGGTGTTTCGCAGCGGATTCTACTGGCCTACGACACTCAACGACGCGACTGAGCTGGTGAGGTCCTGTGAGGCCTGTCAATTCCACGCCAAGCAGATTCATCAGCCGGCTCAGGGCCTCCAGACCATCCCACTCTCATGGCCATTCGCGGTCTGGGGGCTGGATATCTTGGGCCCGTTCCCTTGAGCGCCCGGGGGCTACCGCTACCTCTACGTCGCCATCGACAGGTTCACCAAGTGGGCAGAGATAGAAGCTGTCCGCACCAACCCGGCCGGCTCCGCAGTCAAGTTCATCAAGGGTCTCGTGAGCCGATTTGGGGTCCCCAACCGCATCATCACCGATAACGGCTTGCAGTTCACTAGCAATCTCTTCCAGACATATTGTGCTAACCTTGGAACCCAGATCTGCTACGCTTCAGTGGCGCACCCCCGGAGCAATGGGGTCAGGCCGAACGCGCCAATGCGGAGGTCCTGAGAGGCCTCAAGACCAGGACCTTCAAGAAGAAGCTCGAGGCCTGCGGCAGGGGCTGGCACGACGAGCTCCAGTCTGTGCTGTGGTCCATCCGCACCACCGCCACCAAGCCAACGGGCGAGACCCCATTCTTCCTCGTCTATGGAGCAGAAGCGATTCTCCCTCACGAGGTCAAACATCGCTCCGCGCGGGTCCTGGCGTTTGATGAGGCGCAGCAGGATGCCATGCGGGGGATGGACCTCGTGCTGGGGGAGGAATGCCGCCGTGAATCCATGCTACGGGCGGCAAGATATCAGCAGGTGCTGCGACAGTACCACTGCCGCAACATCCGCTCCAGGACGCTCGAGGTGGGTGACCTCGTCCTAAGGCGGGTGCTCTCCCGGGAAGGGATGCATAAGCTCTCACCCATGTGGGAGGGCCTGTTTAGGGTCGCCCACGTCTCCAGGCCTGGCGCCGCGCGCCTGGAGACGCAAGACGGGGTACCCATCCAGAACGCCTGGAACATCCAGCACCTCCGGAAGTTCTACCCATGAAGAAACACCACAAAAAAATAAACTTCCGTGATGATACGTGTTTGTCACAGTAGGTCGCGTTTTTTGTCATGCATGTACATCCATGACGATTTTATGACAGAATCAAGATAGTCATACCTATGCTGTCGTAGAAGTGTTCCATGACATTACCAAAATTATCATCACGGAAGTGTCCACTTCCATGACGATAAATCGCGCGTCACAGAAGTGCTTTCGTCAAGGGTGACCGACACGTGGTATCCACCATAACGGAACGCCGTTAAGCTATCGGGTCGGGTTTTGGATCCGATAACCCGTTAACAGCCCCAACCAATGGGAAATTTCCACGTGTAAAATTCTTATTGGCCGGACGAAACACGTGTCAGCTTGTCAGTGGGTCACCTAGGCGCCTATGATATGTCGACACGTGCCACGGCCCACCACTGGTCCATTTAGCTTATAAAGCCGGCCCGTTTGACTTGGTGAAAAGTTAACGGGCTGGCCCATGAAAAGCCTGTTAATGGTCTCTTCGCAAATAGCCCATTTTACGGCCCGTTAACTCACGACCCATTAGGCCCTAAAGGAAATCGGCCCAACAACGTCATGTGGGCCGTCGAATATAACACCAGCCCATTTCACTTTCGGCCCGTGTATGGCCCACGACGTCTTTCGGCCCATATGGGGCCTTCGTATCTTTCGGCCCTTTACAGGCCCACGGTGACTCTAGCCCATAATGAATAGTAATTTTCTTTATACTCGTTAACTGCCCGTGATTTACATGGGCCGTTTCCAGCCCGTGTTAGCTTTCGGCCTATTGACGGCCCATACGTTCTTGGGCTCCTTTTCGGCCCTCGATTACTTCCGGCCCGTTACTGGCATGTTCCCCTAATGGGCCAAATTCGGCCCATGGCAAGAGTCGGCCCGTTACTGGCCTGTTCCCCTAATGGGCCAAATTCGGCCCATGGGAAGAGTCGGCCCGTTATTGGCCTGTTACAATAATGGGCCAAATTCGGCCCATGGCAAGAGTCGGCCCATTTCTGGCCTGTTAACCCGTGCGCCGTTTCCAGCCCGTCCTATATTCTGGCCCATTAACGACCCGTTATGCCTGTGACAGAATTAAGCCTTTGCTGTCCTACGGCCTGTTAACAGCCTATTACCGTGCTGGGCCAATACCAATTACGCCCGATTACGGCCCATGTAGACCCATTTATCCGACGGCCCGAGGCCCACTGATTACAGGCCCATTTATCGACGGCCCGTACGAGACCCATGGATCCTACGGCCCGTATATGGCCCATGGTAGTTGCGGCCACTAGCAAACCAGGGAAAAAGAAGACTAGGAAATAAATAACGCCGAAACTAACGCTAGGCTATTAAGGCGATTGCACACATTACATCCACTCGGCATGAAAGATCGCCACCAGTGCAAATATAGGGAACACCCTACACTATACAAAAATGGCTTGCTGTTTTCTTCAGCCGGTGGCTGCACGTTAGAAATAAATTTTGTATCGCACCAAAACAAATTACAACTATATAACAAAAGGAAGGTTGGCATAAAACTTAACATTCTAGCAGATAAATGCACCACCAGAAGTTCAGAAGCTCAGTTCATTTGACCTGACTGTTATGTTTTCATGCTGTATTGTCCGATGGAGCACCATAACCCTCGCCTTCATTTCCCCTAGGCTCCTGAACAACATAGCAAATGTCTGATAGTCTGGTTTCAAAACCATGCATATCTTGACAACATTGAGCAATGTTTCTCCTTGTTTCACAAAGGGTGTCTGTTAGGGAATGGACTTGTGTCTGAAGCACAGATACAACATTGCTTTGAGCTTGCATATCTTGATAATTAGGCAGTTTGGACGATATTGCCTTAACAACCAACCCAGTATTAGGCAGGAACGTGCTATTGGCACTGTTAGTGGACAGGTACTGACCCACTGCAGCAAGAGCTGACATTGCGGTTATAGTTGCCTCACCACCTTCAGAAGGTGGCAGTTCCCCCATTTTTTCCATAGCTTGCTGAAAAGTTGAGGTTTTACATTAGTAGTACTAGAATAGAAGATATTAAGGAGGCAGCAAAACCAAACAAAATAGCTTTGGTCTATATACATAACTTATTCTGGTGAACCCATGTAAAATATTAGTTGTATTTTATTGCAAAGTACATAATAAAACCAGGTTCCATACATATGACCATGTACCATCGCTAATGTATTGTCTATTTCTTCACATTGTATTGAGGGCTAAGGATAAAGAGACGAAGTTTATAATACGGTAAGCATAGTATGACATCATTCATATCACAAAACAACTGAGAACAGACAAACAGGCAATTGTAACGTTGTGTCGGCAAGTCCAGCACGGAACTAGATTACGGGTCAAGATCAAAGGAACATCACTCCTCTCTTTTAAACCTTGTAAGGTGCAATGATACGCTAAGATAATTATGTATAAAATTGAAAAGAGTAATAGACATTGGCTGCAAACCATGCAGTTCAAGGCACAAGTTAGAGTAACACTACTAGGAAAAGGCCTACTAGTGGCGCACCAGTTTTGCCTACTAATGGCGCACTACTGGTGCGCCACTAGTACCACACCACTAGTATTTTTTACTAATGGCGCACCACTGGTGCGCCATTAGTATTTGGTATACTAATGGCGCACCAGGCAGTGCGCCATTAGTATAGGCCACGGTGCGCCATTAGTACGCCTCCCAGGGGGCCATATTTACCCATATGCTTTGCCATACTAATGGCGCACTGCGGGGTGATGCGCCATTAGTATCCTTTGGCATACTAATGGCGCACGTTGGGGTGATGCGCCATTAGTATCCTTTGGCATACTTATGGCGCACGTTGGTGTGATGCGCCATTAGTATCCTTTGGCATACTAATGGCGCACGTTGGGGTGATGCGCCATTAGTATGTATATTAGGGATTTTTTTTCTTTTCTGATATTTGCACAGATACACAATATATTATTGGACAGAATATAAACAGCACCACACAACAACAACAGATTCATCGAATACAATAGAAGATTAGTCTCCGAATACAATTCAGCATATTAGTCTCCGAATTCAAAAGACCGAACAAAGCTAGAACATTACAAGTCTAGAGACCGCGAGTAGCGAGTTTGTCTTCACATTACAAGTCGATATCGATCATCTAAACTACCATCACATAGAAGAGAGCTGCGGTCATCACGATGAGCATCATCGCGATGAAACTGGTCTTCATCCGGTTCCTCCAACGCTCCCTCCTCTCTCCCGCTAGATAGCGCGCGTATCTAGATTCCGCCTCGGCTCTAGTGGTGTACCCTTTGTAACTGTTACCGCTGAAACGGTGAACCTGTCTCCGACACTCCTCCCAGTCGTCGTAGACTCCGGGAACCTTACCCTTGTACACGACATACGACGGCATCTCTATGCACTAGCCAAACAACAGACAATACATAAGCAATATATAAGTATGTAACAAAAGGATCGGAAGAGAAAAGCAAGACATTAATAGCACGATTCATGGTCCTACTAATAAATAGCATCGATTACATCTAAGTTGAATGACTGTCCAAACCAAAGAGACACACAAGTTCATTAAAGTTTAATTACAACATGAGCTAATCAATGTTTCAGAACTACACATAGCATCACTACTTTCGACTCGACTCATGGGACCGGAGCGTGAATGAAGCCGCCGTCTGTCGTGATGGTCATGAAGTCGCGGGCGTTTTCAGCCTGCATTTGTAGCGTTATGTCTATCTCACTGTTGGACGGTTGAAATTTGAGGTAGAACTGCCCTGAGGTACGAAGGACACCTTGATGGATGATTTCTGCGAACTCCGACTGGATGCAAAAGAATTCTTGTCGGATGTCCGCGTCTGGATTGCCGCCAAGCTTGCGGCCCAATCTTTGAGATTATTTGGTATCAGAAGGTGATTATGGTCCCGTACGATCGCCCGCATGTGATGGAGGGCGTAGTAGGCATCCTTCTGACCGCCAGGCGGCTGCTTGACGCAGGGGAACGTCATATTGTGGGTGAACACGTGCCTGCCGTACCTACGAGCCGGCCTCTTAAAGGTTGCCTCCAGATGCGGCGTAGCCAGGGAGAGCATCACCAAGAACTTTCTTGATATTTGTGTAGTCTATCTTGGAGTCACGGTCCGGGTCGAAATACGTGGCCATGGAATATTTCGGGCTTAAGAGGATGAGTGTGCAATGTGTGTCACTGCACAGAACACGGAATGTTAGAAAAAAAAGAACGATCGAAATCTAAGAAATCATATGTTACGGGGCGGTTAGGAGATGACTTACTCGGGAAAGTAAGGCACGAGGAAGTTATCCTTATCTGGGTTTGCTAAAATGACGCCTTCGAGGTGTGAACTCGCGACTTGCCGGTCCCCAGCGCTGCCTAAGATCTTGGCACGCATGTAGAAGGGGTCGACTATCACAATGTCCGGGGTCTTGTCTCTAATGATCCGCATCTCCATACTCAGCGAAAACAGCCGAACGAAGGTGTAGTGCAGCGGATGAAGGTTAAGCATAGCAAAGATGTCATCAAACCGCAGGACGATCGTACCCCCGACGGCGCTATCCACAAAGCCCTTGCCCTCTGGCACCTTGGCCACGAAAAACGGGTATGCCACATCATTCTCACTGAGACGCCGCTTCTCCAAAGAAAGAACACTGTCATGCAGACTCCGCATAGCACCGGTTGCAGCATTGAGCATATTTGTTGGTAGCATCGCCCTACCGGCCACATGCACCCTCCTCGAAATATCCTTAGGTGAAGGTGGCCCGTCCTGAGCACGGATCGTACTCGGTGCCGGCTGGCTCGCACTGGCGCCCTTGTTAGTCTTTCGTTTCCGTCCCTTCTTCCTGATCTGCTGTAATGGGATTGAGTTATGCTCACAGACCGCCTTCTTGAGCGTGTTGGGGCTGATAATATTTCGCACCTCAGCTATCTGAGGCTCGGTGAAGGCGGCAGTTGGAGGCGTCTCCTGAGAACTGAACGCCAGACGACGCCTGTTGCAATTGGGTTTCTCCGCCGTACCATCTAGATCGCAGTCGTCTTTTTCAGGGTTGGGTTCTTGAGAAGGAGGCCCGCAGAACTCGTCACCGTACCCATGTTCGGCAAAGTACTTATCGACGTTGGAAAATGTACCGCCGTCGTTGTCGTCGTCGTCCGGATCCTGTGCCATACGCATGTCCGGATCCTGTGCTGTAGGGATGTCCGGCATGTCCGGTAGCGTTGCGGCGTTCTTGCCATGGCTTGGCGCTGGCACGACTGGCGGTCTTGTCTATGGGGTGGTGTCCCCCGCCCCCAAACGAATCTGGCTCTTAGGCCAAAGCAGGGGCCAGCTTACGCAAGCACTGAGGGTCATCACATCATCTTCGTCGGCCCCAGCTGGTCGAATCGGAGGTAACAACTCGTCGCAGCCTGGCAGCACCCGAACCAGTTCAACCCTATACAAGCTGGGTGGCATCGGATTACCGTGGAACACGCGGTTTCCCGGTTGAACGATTCTGCCCTTGGCGACATCGATGAACTCGCCGCCCACGAAGTGCAGGAGAGTGCAAGGAACGTCGGCGGCGCCCTGCGAAAACATGTAGGGCGTCAGGGATGCCCAGTCAAAGGCAAGGAGATGAAGTCATCGGCTGAGAGGCTTAGTTACCGTGATGCCGTCGAGCTCGGCTAATGTCGAGGCACCGCCAACGGCGGGCGTGCAACTGACGGAGGGGCCGCTTGCTGGCGAGGTGCCGGCCGGCGTACACCCGGGTGCACTAAGCTCCAATGCCTGTGCCGGCGCCGGAGACACGAATACCGCCTCCGCCGGGGACACCAATGGCGCCGTCTGCGCGTTGTGCGAGTTGCTGCCCGTGAAGCTGGGAACCGGGGGAGGCCCCTGTTGGCCGCCCGCAATCCACGTCGTCAGCCCCTGAATGAAGGTAGGCACTATGGCGGTGAGCGTCGTTCCCAGTTGTTGTTGCACTTGCTCTTGGACAATCTCCGGAATCCGCGCCACTTGTGCCTTGAGTTCTTGAACCTCGTGCGACTGGCTTTCCGAGCTGGTCTTTTTCTCCTTTCGCCCACCAATGGTATAGTATGACGACCATTTTGTGGAAAGGCCTTTGCCGGCCACACGACCAGCTGACGACGGCTTACTGAGCTTATCCTTGTTTTTCATTACGTTCAACGCCCTATTTAAAGAGGTGTGAAAAGGGGAGCTCTGAGACGACCCCGCGCTACTGCTTTCAGCCTCCTGCGGAAGGAATGTGAACCATTTAGAAATTTGGCTTCATTAATTAGAATGCAACCATATGGAGCTAATTACGCGGGGGTGTATACCTTACCAGAACAAGCTCAAGCGCCCTGGTCTTCGGATCCGTGGTAAGCTCCTTTGTTACCGGGTCCTCCTTGTACCGGGCCCTGACAAAGTTCCTGGTCTGCTTGTCACGTAATTTCTCGAAGCGGGGCGGTAGGCCTTGCTCGGCATGCTCCGCGTCCTCCTTGTCCCATATAGGCTCCACCACTCTGTAACCGCCGGGACCGAGTTGGTGGACCCCTAAGTTCAACTCCCGCATTTCGTTCCCCCACTGACTTGATTCGGAGGTTGCGCTGCTCTCGCACTTGATCTTGAAATCCTTGTAGTCATCTTCGCTCATCGAAGGATATTTCGCCTTGATCTTCTCATAACTATCACCTTTTTCAATCATTGCCTCCACCGTGCTTCTCCATGTAGACAGGGCCGTGCTCATCCTCGTGAGGGTGGCACTGTTCACTTTATTCCCTGAGAGGCGTGTGTTTGCAAATTCAGCGGGGAACTTGTATGGTTCGTGCAGCTTCGTGAAGAGGAGGCTGCGCAAATTCCCTCGGTCCTTATGCTGTGCAGCTTCTCCATGTTGCGAACGTATCCTTTGATGACACCATTCATCCTTTTGAACGGCATCATGCTGTGCAGGAACGTCAGCCCGAGTTGGATGATATCCTCCACGATATGGACCAGCAGATGCACCATAACGTCGAAGAATGCGGGCAGGAAGTACATCTCAAGCTCGCATAGTATCACCACGATCTCTTCCTGTAGCCTTCTGAGTTGCCTCACGCCAACCGACTTCCGAGAGATGACGTCGAAAAAGTTGCATAGGCCAAATAGCGTTTCACGGACGTGCGCATCCATGATCCCACGGATTGCAACTGGAAGTATCTGCATCATCAGCACGTGATAGTCGTGAGACTTCATCCCGCTGAACTTCTGCTTCGCTGAGTCTAGGTATCTGCTTATCTTCCCCGCGTAACCATAAGGAAGTTTTACTCCTACGAGGCAGGTGAAAAATTGATCGATCTCCTCCTGACTTAGAGTGAAGCACGCGGGAGGGAAGTCATTTCCGGTCTTCTTGGCCTTTTTGCCTTTGCGACGACTTTCCGTGTCCTGCTTTGCCTCATCATCATCATCATCATTAGCGTGAAGCTCTTCCCTGATGCCCATTTATTTCAAGTCAGCCCTTGCTTTCGGCCCATCTTTGGTCCTCTCTAGCATCTTGAGCAGGGTACCAAGCAGACTCTCGCACACGTTCTTTATGATATGCATGACATCAAGGCTGTGAGGCACACGGTGGATCTTCCAGTACGGCAAGTCCCAGAAAACAGACCTTGTTTTCCATACCTTCAGCAGCGGCTCTGGCGCCTTTCGCTTCTTTCCCGGCTCTGGCGCCTTTTGCTTCTTTCCCGGCAGTGGGCAGTCTTTCCAATTTTTCAACAGCTCGTCTATTTCCTCGCCGCTCCTCGTACGCGGGCGTCTTCGGGGTTCGGTTTCACCATCGAACAGATCCTTGCGTTTCCACCACGGGTCATCGTCGCGAAGCCACCTTCGATGTCCCATGAACACGGTTTTCAAAGACCCGGGATCTCTATCTAGCTGGCGATACGTTGTGTCATCCATGCACCTGACGCATCCAGAAAATCCGTGGACCACCTGCCCCGCGAGATATCCGTAACCGAGATAGTCGTGCACCGCCGTGAGCAGTGCGGCTCTCATAGGGAAATATTCTTTCTCTGCAGCGTCCCACGTATTGGCTGGCGTTTTCCACAGCGTGTCTAGCTCCTCCTTCAGCAGCCCCAGATACAGATTGATGTCGTTCCCTGGTTGTTTCGGCCCTTCAATTAGCATACTCATGTGAATGTACTTCCTCTTCATGCACAACCAGGGGGAAGGTTGTACATCCACACAAACACAGGCCAGGTGCTATGTGTGCTTCTCTGGCTACCAAACGGATTGACTCCATCGGTGCTCGCGCCCAGCACGATGTTCCTTGGATCCTTCCCAAATTCTCGGTGTTCGAAGTTCAACGCTTGCCACTGGCTCCCATCCTTAGGGTGACTCAGCATCTTGTCTTTTTTATTTATCTCCGGATCATTTGCGTCATCTTCTCGCTTCTTCTCCTCCCTATCCGCGTGCAAACGCAGAAGCTTTGCTACCTTAGGGTCCGCTAAATACCACTGCAGACGAGGAGTGATCGGAAAGTACCACACCACTTTTCGAGGAGCTTTCTTCCTCTTCTTGTATCGAGTGACGCCGCACACCGGACATATGGTAGACTCCACGTGCTCGTCCCGATAAATGATGCAATTGTTCATGCACACATGGTATTTCATGTGCGGTAAATCCAGAGGACACACGATTTTCTTTGCCTCCTCGAAACTGGTCGGGCACTTGTTCCCCTTGGGAAGACATTCATGCCAGAATGACATGTTCTCGTCGAAGCATGCGTCGGTCATTTTGTGTTTTACCTTCATCTCCAGAGCCATGAGCGTTACTTTCAGGCGGGTATCCTCGGGCCTGCATCCTTCATACAATGGAGTAACCGCGTCTATCTCCAGTTGATCCAGCTTGGCTTTCTCTCGGGCGGCAGCTCTTGCGTTATCCGTCTGCTTGAGAAGCAGCTCTTGAATATGAGGGTCCTGCACCCAGCCCATCGATGGTCCATCGTCGTCTGCTCCGCCGGCATCTTCATCTTCATGATCATGCCCTTCGTCTGCTCCCGCATCTTCCTCATCATCATGTCCGGCATCTTCTACATGATGACTGTGTACAGCATCACCGTCGTGATCATGTCCTGGAGATTCTTCGTCTTCTCGCCCGCCCGAGACGCGGTGGTTGTCTTGCTGCCCTTCCTCATTTCTTGCCCGGCCCCCATGGACGACTTCATAGTCATCTTCATCACCTTGCCACCAATAGCCATCTTGGAAACCACGCAAGAGCAGGTGGTCCCGCACCTGCCCGGAATCCAGGTCCGCAATAAGGCTCTTCAACTTGCATCTTCGACACGGACATCTTATCTCCGTCTCGTTATTTTCAAGCATCTCGGCCTTCGCGGAGCTCAAAAACCTATTCACGATGCCTTCGGTCATCGTGCGGACCATGGTCGCCTGCGGGGTAGAGCAAAACAATATTTTAGAACCAAGAAAAAATTGGCATGACTTTCCCTAAAAATAGGACCAAAAAGAATGCATAGTGCCAAAATTGTCGCCGAAACGGAAATGAATCAACATTCCGGCAAAATATTGGCAACTATCGCGTTTCAAATACCGGTACCTGCAAACACAAACATATATGCAACACCACAAACATATGCAACACCACAAACATACATAGATCTAGCTAGGCCATAAAAAGTGCATGTGCACGTTGTTGGAGGGAGAACAACATAAAGATAGCTTCCCCCTTACTTACCTATCAAAAAAAGGTAATTTAACCTCTTAATTTGGATGAATTTATGGTGCAAATGAGGTGAGGAGGAGGAGGCAGCCGAGACAAGCTTGGAGGAGGAGGTGGAGAGAATGAAGTGGGGAAAGTGAGTTTGTAGGTGTGGCTGTCCAATATATCTAGCTCGTCCCAGGTTACTAATGGCGCACCACCAACAAATGCGCCATTAGTAACCCTGGTTACTAATGGCGCACCAGCTGGTGGTGCGCCATTAGTAGTTTTGCAAAAAAAAACACTAATGGCGCACCAGGGAACAGTGCGCCATTACTAGTTTAAACTAGTAATGGCGCACTGTTCCCTGGTGCGCCATTAGTAGTTTTGCAAAAAAATAAAAAATAAAAAAATATAGTAGTGGCGCACTGTGAGGCTGGTGCGCCATTACTAGTTAGAACTAGTAATGGCGCACTGTGCCCTGGTGCGCCATTAGTATGTTTGGAAAAAAAATTGTTACTAATGGTGCACCTTGTGTCTGGTGCGCCATTAGTGTCTTTCACACTAATGGCGCACCAGCCCGTGGTGCGCCACTGCTATATAGTAGTTGCGCACCTCATGTCTGGTGCGCCATCAGTGGCCATTCCATCTATAGCCCTTTTCCTAGTAGTGTAAGTAGTAGTTAAAAGGCATGCGGATTTAGGACTTACAACAGCGGCTTTGACTGGTGTAGTCATGCCCTTCTTCTTGCTGGTGTGACAGTCCTTGAAGATTTCCACAACATTTGGTTAAGGTACTTTTTGGTCCTTGCGGGCTTTCCTCTGCATTTCGAACAAGTCAATATAGATCTGATAATATGGTCCAGCGAAAAGAATGAAACAACAGCTAATTACAAGAGCCTCGCAGTGTGCAATATAGCTACGAGATCATGTCGTCTGTTGGAATTTCACTTTCGTACGGTTGGCCTTGTTCTTTGAATAGTTCACCTACAAGAAGATAGATTTGTGTGGCACATGCATAAATAGCACTTCAACATGTGATCTGATCACATATATATAATGTACCTGATACTTCGGATCAGACCAGTGTTTAACAAGGCCCCTCCAGTCTTCGTCCGATATATTTTCCACTGGAGATGTTTGGGAAAGTTCACTGTTAGCCTTGCCTTCAAAGTGAGTTTTCCTCAAGTTATACTGATATTGTCGCAGAGCAGACTTGAAAACATGGGTGCAAGCTTGTCTGGTTGCATCATCTTGGCTATCCAACTTGAACCTCATCTGTTGAAAATTATGGGTGTCTCATTATCAGCAACCTAGAAAGTATGGGACAGACCAAGACGATATTACTAGTTTCCATACATAACCATACTTACAGATAAATGGTCGAGGAAGGTGTTGAACTGGGTTTCGTCTTTGTCATTCCTGTACTGAATCCATGTTGGGAGGATACGTACATGACAGCTAACGGCAACCGCTGCCTCTGATACTAACTTGGCTGACTCTGTAGCATCACGTGGCCTTTTTAAACCTGCCTCAAAACGGATCTCCATTCTTCCTCCTCTAGATTTAGTTAACCTATCGAGCATTATCCCCGATGTTTGTTTCCTCTTGCGCCTAGGTGCTAGTCCAACAACGAACATAGGAAGTGTTAGTGTACATCAAACTGTGAGACTACATATAAAGAAGCATGCAACTGTAACTTGACTCCAGCAACTACCTTCTTGCTGTTGAAGCTCACAAGGTTCATCTGATATTGCCAACTCGTCTTGTGTCAAGAGTGCTTGGGAAGTAGTGTCAGGTGGCAAGGGAGCTTGGGAACGTGCTGCTAGCTCAGTTGACGCACGAGTAAGTCGTGCAGCTGGTAGTACTGTGGTAGGTGTTGCAAGAACTAGGGTTGTCTCTGCTTGTTTGGTGGCAGCTATTTGTTTCTGTTTGGCTTTTTTGCAACTCGTGTAGCATGGGATGCCGTGTTTGTAGAATTTTCCGCTGGACTTTGACCTTCTATTGCACCATCAGTACCAGCAGAATCTGCAGGATTCATCCGCTTCTCATTCCCTGCCATTCTGTGTTTCTTCCTCTTTCTCTGTGCCATGTTAAGTCAAGCCGACAAGAAAAATGAATAACAATTTAGTTCTTCAGAACAAATTGATGCGTGATGCAGACGAACTGAACTTTGATGTTAGACAACCACATGATAGGAGGATGTAATATGTATGAAAAACAGGACGGAAGAGATAACCAGAACTATGATGTGTAAACTAAGAAGAAGACATTTCACCAAATTAGAAGCAATGCAATGGAAGGTAGACACCATATGAAAGATGCTACAAATATCGCTCTGCCAAGTTAACAGTGTCTCATCATAAATGGCGTTTAAACAAATGTGAAGCAGTACAAGAAATAAATCATATGCAAGATGCAAACAACATCACACTACCATGTTAGAGGTCTCTCGTCATTAGTGCCATTGCATATTCACAGCATTGCATATTCACAGCTTATGATGTGTAAACTAAGGAGAAGGCATTTCAACAAATTAGAAGCAATGAAAGCTAGACACCATATGAAAGATGCAACGAATATCACTCTACCAAGTTAAAACTGTCTCGTCATAAGTGCCATTTCAACAAATTAGTAGTACAAGCTAGAAAAGAATGTGAGATGTAACCTATATCACACTCCGAAGTCAAACGTGTCTTATGATAAGTGATTGTTGCAGGTTACACAACAGTAGTAATTTGATGTAAGAACATGGTGTGATAGACAGATATTGTATGTTCTAGAAACAGGAACACGTGTCTTATTCAAGTATAATGTGTAAAGTAAGCAGATGGAATTCAACAAAATTAGAAGCAATACAAGCTAGACATCACACATAACATGCAACCACATATAACAGTGCCAAGTTAGAGGGAGCACCGGTGATGCTGCACTAGGGGAGACGTGCTCATCATAAACACAGCTTTGTTGAGTGTCTATGCATGTGTTGTCTTGGAAATCATCTTGGGGGTGTGGAGGAGTAGAAACTGTAGAGGCCCTCCGTTCGGAAGGAGCACCTTTATCCGCTGCCTTGCTAACTTCCTTCCGCTTTATTGATTTTGAATTGTCAAGTAAAACCGACAAGAAAAAGCAATAAAATTCTCTCTTCAGAACTCATTCATGCATGATACTGACAATCACTACTTTGATGTAAGGCAAACACATGATACCAGGATGGAATATGTACGAAAAACAGGACGGCATGGCATGTTCACAACTGTTTGTGTAAACTAAGCAGAAACCATTCCAGCAAATAAGAAGCAATGCAAGCTAGACACCACATGAAAGATGCAACCAATATGACTCTGCCAAGTTAAAAGCGTCCCATCATAAATGGAATTTCAACAAATTAGAAGCAGCGCATGCTATAAATCATATGAAAGATGCAACTAATATCGCACTGCATATACTAAAGGTGTCTCGTCATGTTGATTGATGCGGGATACAAAAAAACAATAGTTTTATGTAAGGACATGCTTAATAGACAGATGTACTATGTACTAAATACAGGAAGGCATGTCACATTAACAGGTATAATGTATAAGCTAAGCAGACTAGCACATGCAGTTTAACCAGATTGGAAGAATTACAATCTAGACACCATATGCAACATGCAACCACATATCACGCTGCCAAGTTAGAGCAAGCACCTGCGATGCTAGTGTAGGGGAAATGCTGTAATCAACTACAGAGCTACGTTCACTATCTTCATCTAGCATTTCTGTTTCTTGAGAATCATGTCGGGAGGCTGACGCTGCATTCTTTAAATGAGGAGTAGTCCCCTTGCCTGCCTGCCTCGTCATAAGTGATTGATGAGGGATACACAAGAACATTAGTTTGATGTAAGAACATGGTTAATACACAGATGTACTAGTATGTACCAAAAACAGAAAGGCATGTCATATTCAAAGGTATAATGTGTAAGCTAAGCAGATGCAATTTAACCAAATTGGAAGCAATACAAGCTAGACATCCGGCTGGAGTGGTGAGCATGATCATCTAGGACCTGAGAGCCTGGTGGGAGGCGGGCTGCTTCGCCACCATCGCAGCTTTTTAGTTGGCTTCCAGGTGATGCCTATCTTTGCTGGGCTTGTCACTGGCTCGGCCAGTGCCCTGACTAGCTATTTGTCTTCTGGTGCTCACGGGATGGTGGTTCATGTAAAAAAATATCTTTCCTTATCTTACCGACTTCGGCCTTTCGAATACAAGCTAGACACCATATGGAACATGCAACCACATATGACACCGCGAAGTTAAAGCAAGCACCTGGGATGGTGGTTCATTGCGAGCGAGGTCATCAACTCCAGAGCTACGTTTACCGTCTCCATCTGCTGACACTGCACCCTTTATAGCGCTGTAACGTGTCTTGCCTACCGCACACGAAGCTGGAGCGACTTCTCTCTTTTCTTTTTGGCTTCTCTCATGGCAGCAGAGTCTGAAATACCCTTGCATAAAAACACAATAGTGAGAGTAAGGGTGAAGTGTGTGCAGAACTAGTGCACTGTAAAAGTAGCAGATAGCAGGTGGCTGAAAAATAAATGACAGGAGACATATGATAGCTCTACAACATTGCATGGCAAACAAAATTAGATTCTACTCCGTATGATTTTGTAATATATGAGCACAGGAAATGCAGGTACTCCTCCAGCACACCACCACATGTGGTCATATCTAAGATAACAGTCGACTGAAAATAAATAGGTCAGTCGATTTTTTTAATGAACCGTCCGATCTATAAGGAACGGGCAGATGGCCTTCGTCTACCTCCCGCCAGTCACTGTTGACGATCTTTCTCGAACCGCCAGCGACCACCGGCCCAGACCCCTGCCTCCGCCGCCCCGCCCTCCCATCGACCTCACACCACCGCCGTGCTTGGCAGCGCCCCCAGGCCATCCCTTTAATCCCGGCCGACCTCCAGATCGGGCGCCAGTAGCTCTAGGCCGCACACGCCCCTAAGATAAACACCAAGGCGCTGCTTCCCCGGCGTAATAGGCGTACTAGCGCCTGTTACGCCGGGGAATGCTTCCGTTAATTGGGAATCAACTGGCCAGAAATTGAAATTCAGGGGGGCGACGGACCTCTAGCTAAGGTGAAATAGTATATGAGGAGAAACCTTGTGCATCGCGAGTTACTAGGAACATCTAGTATCAAGAAGAAGCGGTCAACTAGTGTCTTCTGTGGGATGAATACCGTGCAAGCAGAGACGTAAGATTTGCACGAATAAGGGAAGAGGAGTACCTTTTTCGGTTGCCGGTGTGGTCACCTCCACATGTCGCGCCGATCTTCTTCTTTTTACCGGGGAAACCGATGTTCTGGAGGGTGCAGGCTTGGACGAACCCATGGCCAAATTGTTGACTGTGTTGCCGTGGCCGTATGTCGGCGGAGGGGAAGCAGATCCGAGGCGGCGAAGGACGGCGTAGCAGGAACAGCTCCGGTGCGGTGGAGGGTGGCGAAGTTGGAGCGGCAGCGGTGAGGCGCAGGACGGCGTGGTTGAACTGGCTCGGGTACGGACGGCTCGGCCTCGGCTTCAACTACTAGCCGTGGAGGGCGTTGCGGTTGAGGTTGCGGTGGACGACGACGTCGGGGTATCGGCTCCGGCGTGATGGAGGAGGGCGGCGGTTGATGGGTGGGATGGGGTGGCGGACGGAGGACGCCGGGGTTTCGCGGCTGGTGGAGAGGTAGTTTTGGCGCCCACGGAGTACGAATGGGGAATCGGACGGGTGGGGGGAACCATGTTTCGGTCTGGGACGCGCTTGTTTTTGGCTTTTTTGAACAGAAGATGGGACGCGCTTGTTTGAAATTTGGGGAAAGTACAAACTTTGCCCCCCTCTTAAATTTCGGACCTACTGCGGGTCGGGGGTAGGATGGTAATCCCAGGTGTCCCAAATAGTGGGCGGGAGCGATTTCGGCCGCGCGCATGTGTGCTTAGGCGGCCATTGTGTATGAATGTTTTTCGGATGCGGTTGCGTGGCGTCTAGATGAAGCTACAAACCTACCCCGGTTTAGACCTTTGGACGTCGGGCCGGTAGGTTTCACGGGTCGGAGTTATTAGAAAAGTAATTTCCTTGTACTACCAAACATTGGTCTCACGCGGTTTCGGGCGAGTAGAGGCTCTTTTGGCGCTTCGTTCGAAATTTTGAAACACAAGCATTCACGTTTAGAGTACTCTTGAACTATGAGGATTGACCTAAATAGACAACGTTATATTTGACCTTGTATGTTTGAAAACCTCATTAAATTATCCGCTTCTTTTTGAAATTTTGACACTTGAAAATCCTATAACTACGATTATTTTGGAATGGAGGAGCTAAATTTGAATCTATTTTGTACACGACTACATATGCTATTATGTACAAAATCAGAGCAAAGATTGGTGCCCCCATAATTTAGGTATGGTTTACAAATGCCATGATATCAAATTCAAATAATTGAATGGACTTCATGTTGAATTCGATTTTTTTAAACCACCTTAAGTTGAATTCAAATGTATGCTAGTTCATAGGTAGCTATTTATAATGTCCATTGTGTAACTTTCGTATGTATAATGTGCTTTACACACACAACATGAACTATACTCACGTTTATATTCGATTGCTAAAGCGATGCATTGTCTGGAGTTCAAAATACTAACTATGTGGATCAATTGTGTCGAATAATAACATAGACATGCTCAAATTCGATAGAATCTAGATGTCTGATGGATCAATGACCGCTCCTTACGCGAATTGCAAATATCATGATCCCATCCTAATATTTGGATACAATTTATATCTTTAATCAATGTGTAGAGCAGTCTTTTACGTGTAGTTTCACTCTCCATCGGTGGTCTCTCACACATGCTCACACACTCTCTCCCGAGGTGTCTTTCTCGCACACATGCTCTAGATATAACCCTCCCTCCCTCTCGTAACCATTTACAACTGTTTTCACTAACCTTTATCACAAGCACTCTTCCTCTCGCAAACATACACACGCACAATCCTCATCGACCCTTTCTATATACATGGACCTGCCTACGTGTCTCATGTACGCACATTATCTTTACGCCTGTCTCTCACGCATTGTCTCACACCTCTCTTCCTAATCGACGAGTATGATTCTAGCAGAGCATTCTGTAGGATGCCCCTTAAAGTTAGGTTGGATGAATAGTAATATCAGAGATAAAGGGGTTACCTTAGTCCGAGAACCTAGGGTTACAAATCCTAGCCGGCTTTGTCAGTGGACATAGAGTCCTTCACAATTCTGCTATCTTTGTCTTGTACGACTAGTCATCCATGGGTCTTCCTAAATGCGTCACGGGCCGACCAATGTGGCGCAGGTCGGAACCGAACGAAGGGCCTCACCTCGACCCACCGGACCTCACGCGGTGACACACCCTCTGCCCCCACGTCTCATTATCTTCTCACACCCACACATACCAACACAAACACCACACACACAGAAAATTTCTCCTGGTGCCTCTATTCCCTCCCCCCTTGCATATACACACTCAAGGGAATGGAATCTCTTGTCGTGACGTCATATTCGTCTCTCTCTCTCTAGACCACTCTCATTTCTCGTGCTATCTCTCCCACGCCCCCCCCGTCGGCCCCTCTATCCATGCCTCTCTCGAATACGTAATACACACACATACCTCTCTAGGCCCCGCCAAATGCATCAACTACACATTCACACATGTTACATCACGTACCCCATTGATCTAAAAAGCCCTCTCTTCACGTTTATTTCGCATACAACATTCCTTTTGAATAAAGTGTGGCCAAAAAATTATTTTAGAGTTTCTACATATATACAACATTACAAAGTTATATGGAGGAGTACGAACGCTAATTTGCATTGCATGGTGCCCACAATGATATTTATTCCGCACTGTGAATTTGTATATTTTTATACTATATACAAAGTTAGTCATAATAAAGAGAAACGAAGAGCATCTCTCTCTCCATCGCATACCCCCCTGTACGCCCCTTTCACGTATGCACACAAAACTATCTCCAGGTCCTCTAAAAGTAAGCCCCCAGAAAATTCACGCATGTTTCATCTTTCTCTCGCGATATATGCAATGACGATCATTGTATTTGAAGCGAAAGCACGATACATACATTGGACTTCAGAATCCACTCATTACGGTCACCATTTACGTTTAGTGGTTATTATACAGTCACGGGCTCACCGTACAACTCTGTATTTGCTCATGACATGACTAGTTGACCAGTTAAACGCTCCACGTGGCACCTCTAGTGTTGCATCACATTATCTCACTACCATCGTGCCCACCTGTCGACTTGTATCTACTCTACATCTACACTCTTATAAAATACATAAAATACACTCTTATAAAAAACAGAGTTGGTGATGATGGTGTGCCTGCCATCCTGCAATATAGGCCGTCCGATTTATATCTGACGGATAGGAAAGAAACTATGGCAATTTTGCAAAAAGGTACCCACACACCTCTCCACATTTGCAAATAAGGCCTTCCCTCGTTCATCCTTTTCTCTCACAAGATAAACAAGTCATACAAATGCATCTTGATGTTACGTGCAACGCACGGGCATCTTGCTAGTAAGAATGAAAACAAACGACAAAAAAATATTTGGACGGTGGTTCGAAGTCATGACCGCGGGCACAGCGGACAAGGTGGCCTTGTATTGGTATGCTGAGCCGTCTGTTTTAACACACAGGAGCTGGTGTGGTGATTATACACACACGCACGCATGCACACGAACTGCATCCACGCAACACTCACACAAACACATGCACCCACGCACGCACGCAACACTCACACGTACACACGCAGCCACGCACGCACGCAACACTCACACGCACGCACGCAACACTCACACGCACACACGCACGCATGCATGCACACACCAGTACACCACACGACCAACACACACTCTCACGCTCAAGTGCTCAACCTACACGTGCATGCGCACACATCAGGCCCTGACAGACACATACACAACCAGGTGATTCCCGCGCACGGGTTGGAGCCTTGTCGCGCCTGCGTAAATTTGTGTTTATCTGACCTTTTGCCTATGCGAACTGACAGGTGGGACCCACAAGGAACGTGGTCAATTTAACTAGTCAACATGGCGCCACGCAGACTATTTGGCCGGTCAACAGAGTGCAATCCGATGCTGAACTGTGAGCAAGTGACCGTATAATCACCGCAAAACGTATATAGTGACCGTAATCAGCTTATTCTGAAGTTCGGTGACCGTATTACGCTTTTCTCTCTGTAGGCCCTCCAAAACTACATCTCTACACGTTCTCGCATGTTACATCTAACAACTATGCAATACAGCACTACTACTACACTCTAACACAATAAATCATATGTGTTTTTAGTTTTACTAG
This sequence comes from Triticum aestivum, assembly GCF_018294505.1. Taxonomy (NCBI): domain Eukaryota; kingdom Viridiplantae; phylum Streptophyta; class Magnoliopsida; order Poales; family Poaceae; genus Triticum; species Triticum aestivum. The sequence continues at coordinate 495,216,865 of NC_057802.1, read as the reverse complement.
ATATCATATTGTTACTTATAATTATTCAGTTTGCATACATTAAAATTGCCTTTGAAATGTATGGCCAGTATCATCTACCGCGCGGGAAAAATCCCGCCCTTTCCTGTTTAATCGGGTTTGTATCGATGGATCGTGCGAAACAGCAAAACTATAGTACTATACAGTACTACAAGTGACAGTTCACTGGGCCGTCGTGTCGTCTACTCCTCCGTCGTAAGAGTGGAGCGCTCGCTTTCATAAATCTTCTAGTCCCTTTCGCCGACATGTGGGACATCAAGCTACCGGGTCCACGTGCCATACCGGAATACAGTGCAGAGCAGCCGGGGTGAAGCACCCCAGTCATGGCGCCGGCGTAGTAATGAGCAATGAGGCGTCAAATCACAAGCTGCACCTTTCCCGCAGTTAAGTTGGAGGGACGAAGCAACCATCATTTCACTCGTTGCTGAATCCGCTTCTCCCTCATCTTCTTCAACTTAACCACGTGTTGCTTCTGCCGTTGTTCTGCCTCATGTGGGACGCGGATCGGCTTGGTAAAGCACTGACACGTGGGACCGCATGTTAGCAAACCGCCAGGACAACGTCCTCCGAAAATAAGAAGCCTAATCCTAGACTTACAAAGGGCTACGTAGCTGCTACGTATACTTTCCATCTAATCTATATATGCCCCCCTGATTTTCAGGTGGGGTGGGCCTAATCCTCTCCTTTAATCCAATCAAATAGTCCCACATCACATCAGTTCGTAACTTTACGTAAACCATTACGTGGATGTAGCATTGCTCAAATAAGAAACCTCCCCCGCCATCCGCGCGGCAAAATCACCTCCTTTTTACTAATCTTGATTCTATAATTTTTTAGATCAATATAATTGAGATTTGTATAGATAGCACACAGGAGCAAAACCAAGTGGTACGGTTAAGGGCATCCACAATGTGTAGCCAAATGTGAAAATAGCTTTTGGCATCGTGGGAACCATTGTGGACGGTGTTGCCAAAGCCAAAAAGATGGAACCGAAGCTCCCTGATTGATTGATTGAAGGAATAGAAAAATGCAACGTCTCTCCTCTTTCTCCCATGCTTGGACGCATGTAGTACAGTATAGAGCACAGAGTCTACTCCCCTGTCCCTTCTATCACAAATCACAAAGCAGTGAGGCGTCAAATCACAAAAGCACGGACGAAGCAACCATCATTTCACTCTTCGCTGACTCCGCTTCTCCATCGTCTTCTTCGAGAAACCATCTCACCGCACTAGTACTCCTAGTAGTACTAGTAAAGGACTTCCTGGATGCAAATAAGGCGGTTGTCTCGGCTTGCAGGCGGCACTTGCGAACGACTTACCGTGGTCTCCCTCAATGGTGTTCTCCGTCGAACGCACTTCGCCAAACCACCAAAAAAAGATATCGTCGACGTCACCGCAATGGGGAAGGAAGTCAAATATAGTTACTACCTCCATTTTTTTGTACACAAGGCCAGTATATCAAAATTACAATTTGCAAAGGGCCACTAACACTAATCGAGGCAAAATTGATGGGGTTAGCAACCAAGGACATTAATATCCCCTGCATGCATGCGGAAGTGAGAAGGTTGGTTTGCATGGCGCTGCATTAATCAAGCGATGAGGAGTGAGATGGTTAGCTCTTTGGTCTTTGGAGAAAAAAATACGCATTAATTGACACGTGAAACGAGGATTTGTATCGATTAAATCCCGCGAAGGAAAACCCCGCCTTTCTTTTTTAACACTAGTACTCCTAGTACGTACGTACTTATCCTGTTTGGGTCTAGGCCTTGCATTGCCAAACTTCGCCACACATTTTTGCCAAGCTTGCCTAAAGTTTTCAAAATGAGAAGGAGGTACACTTGCGCACGGCTGTCGCGGTCGCACCGCACCCTCACACGGTCGCTCCTGCACGCCGCGGTCGCACCGCACCCTCACACAGTCGCTCCTGCACGCCGCAAACCCAACCAAGGGAACGCACCCTCACTGACACGTGCTGTCGCATGTGAACAAACCAAACTCAGCCATCCTATCGCTGACACATAATTTTCGTTCATAGAGTATGTTTATCCAACCGCATGTTGGGGAGTATCCGTACGGCCCGTGCGGTGGTCTGTTGGGGAAGAAGAAGAGGTGAGGAAGAAGGAAAGAAGGGTTAGGAGACGTAGGATATTCATCCAACCGCCTGAAATGGTAGACTGACCCAAGTCAGGCGACTTGCATAACAAATATATGTTTTTACACAGCAAAAGATCCATAAAAACAACAACATAAAGAAAAACTATCACTGCTCGCGGAAAGAGACGGCCTCGTCGTCTTTGGCTGCCGGCGCGAACCAGCCGTCGCTGCCGACGTGTGTCTCCGCACCGTGGTTGTCCTCGGCCTCCAGCTACTCGTTCAAGCGGAGCGTGCGGGCGCTCTGCACGGACGAGAGCACAGCCCGGTTCAAGTCGAGGACGTCCGGTTCCGCCTGCAGGAGGGCCTCGATGGCAGCGGCATCCGCGCGCTCCGCGTCGAGTCGAGCCTCCGCCGCCCGGTTCAAGTCCAGGACGTCCGGTTCCGCCTGCAGGAGGGCGTCGATGAGAGCGGCATCCGCGCGCTCTGCGTCGAGTCGAGCCTCTGCCGCCCGGTTCAAGTCCAGGACGTCCGGTTCCGCCTGCAGGAGGGCCTCGATGGCAGCGGCATCCGCGCGCTCCGCCTCAAGTTGAGCCTCCGCCGCCCGGTTCACATCCACGACATCCGGTTCCGCCTGCAGGAGAGCCTCGATGGCAGCGGCATGCGCGCGCTCCGCGTCGAGTTGAGCCTCTGCCTCCCGGTCCTCCTTTAGTATCGCCATGTTGAACCGCTGGTCCGCCTGCACCATGGGGGACTCGGACGCCGGCACGAAGTCGACGTCCATCGTCTCATACCCATCGGGGGCCTTCTGCGCCGCGACCTCCGCCATGAACATTGGATCGGCTTCCTCCTCCTCGTAGCTTGGCTCCAGAGAACTCGGGGATTGGCCCGCCGCAAAGCGAGCTTGGGAACGGAGGTCTGTGGCGCCGACCGCCGCCGCGATTTCTGCGCGGCGCTCCGGCGTCAGCATCTTGTAGTAAGTGATCTTGCGGCGCACCATGGCTTTCCGGCGAACTAGGGGACGCTTGATGCGGGCTAGGGGATCGAAAGGTGGGGGAATGGGCTGGAGATTTGGTGTGGTTTTAGGGCAGTGGCTGGCGTAGGCCGAGCAGCGAAGGTTCTGGTGTGAATAGTGGTTCCGGTGACGACCGGTCAATCGGTTTTGACTGTACATCGCTCTTGTCGCGTTCGCGTTGCAGCCCGGCACGCTGGACCCTCCACGTCGCTCACCGAATGGAACGCGCTTCGTCTTGCGTTTTCGCTCGCTTGTGGGACCGCAGTTGAGAGCAAACCGACGTCCCTCCCCCTCCCCCGCCCGCGTCATTTATTATACCACCACTCCCTCCGTTTTATGCGGAGTAAATAAAAACAGAGGGAGTATACTACGGATGAGGATCCCCTGACGTGGCCGAACCCATTGAGTAACTGACATGCGGGGCCTAGCAAGCATGGGGTCCGCCAGTAAGTGACCGAAAGGGAGGGTAAGGCAGGGATACCTACGTCAGAGGATCCACTTCCACTATACTACTTTGACCAAATGTTAGAGTAATAATATATGACATGCAACTTACACAAATGTTAGAGTAATAATATATGACATGCAACTTACACAAAGCATACAGGGTCTAATGCGTTTTTCGAGGCTAACTTTGACCAAATGTTAGAGTAATAATATATGACATGCAACTTACACAAAGCATACGGTCAAATTCGTATGTGAAAGGAGTTTCCAATGATATAATTTTCACATTATACATCTCATGTACTATTAATCTTGTCAATAGTCAAATTGGAAACCATCTCGAGTACAAATCTAGGAGTACGTACGAATCTAACAATATTGATTGGGCGTTGTTGAATGTTGATACCTTTTTGATCAAAGTAGAGATACTTTGACTACACATAAAACTTATATGTAAACTAGAAAGGATAGGGGGAGTATATTGTACGTTCAAAAACGAAACGAACATTGAATACCCTTTATATATGATTTGCGGATGCTATGATCACCGGTTCAAAATTTTGAATCCGCCTTAGGTATCACGTGCCCCCACTCGTTCCCTCTCGATTTCATCTCGGGGTCCGGAGATCTATTGAAAGAGGACTAGGGTGGGTACATGCGAATGATACTCGGCGGAATGTTCAAATGAGGCATGCGGGAGGATGGACTCGACTGGAGGGCGACATGATCGATGGAGAAGAGGGTTGGAGAGGAATGAGAAATAAGCAAACGCCACATGATTATACTTGAACGGCTCAAATAAACAATAAGTTGTCTCGCTTGGCCTACATAGTGAAAGGCCTAATGCGCAACGCGGAGCACTGACGCTCGAATATGGCCGGGAAAACAGGGAAACCGACATGTGGGGCACACCCGTCGGGACGACGTAGCGCAGACTAGTCCAATGGAGGAGCTGGCCCACGACCTCCTCGCCACCGACAACCGTTCATGTGGGTCGTTGGGGCCAACAACGGGGCGCAGCTCCAGCACCGCCTCTGGACACGGCGACCGCGGTGAGCGACACGCTCATATCGTCGCTAGACACGGTCGGTTTCAGTGTGCCGAGGGTGGCGTTAGTGCTGTGGCACGACCAACGGTATGTTTGGTTTGTGCCCAAGGTTGCCCCATCAAAGCATTGGGTAGCCAAAATTTTGGTTGAGGTATTGGTTGCCCATGATTTGGCCGACATTGGCAAGAAAAATGAACTAGAGTTGGCTAGAGTTCATTGGCATGCCAAAGAAATGGCAACCATCCAAACAAAGACCAATCTTTGGGTCATGACCAAAATTTTGGTTGAGGTATTGGTTGCCCATGATTTGGCCGACATTGGCAAGAAAAATGAACTAGAGTTGGCTAGAGTTCATTGGCATGCCAAAAAATGGCAACCATCCAAACAAAGACCAATCTTTGGGTCATGACCAAAATTTTGGTAAGGTGCACTTTGGCCACAATCCAAACACACCCCAACACCCGGCTCGTCGAGGATGCACGGGGCGCCGCGACGCGTCCGCGGAGTGGTGTAGCGCGGCCAACTGCATCCTCTGGACCTGAGACCATGCCGGGTCGTCTTGCTTTTTCAATGACATGCGGGGATCGCATGTGAGCAAAGGGCATCTCCAACGTTGCCACGACCGCAGCTGACTACCCTGGCACACCAAAACCCTCGTCCCTCGCGCCGTCGCGCGGTGCGTTCCCAGCCGGCGCCAGCTGCCCGCATTCATGCCGTCCGTTCGTATGTCGTCGTTAAGAGGCTCGGTGCCCGAGGAACCAACTCCGGCGACTTAATGACGCACCCGGACGCTTGGCCTCACCGGAATGCGCTACTTAAAGCGGCAACGCCCAGCTAACCTCCACACCATAGCGCATCGTCCTCCTACCTGGCACCACATCCGCCATGACCGCAAGTGCGAACGCTCTGCGGGAGAGCTTGTCTTCGGGGATGAAGCTCGAGGTCGCCGCCCTCGCTCAAGTCGCCTCTCGCGACGCAATAGCGGCGTAGCCGGACGCGGACGCGACCGCACAAGCGGTGGCCACGCTGGCGGCCGACGACGGGAGCACCGTCAGCCACGCGTCCTACTTGCCGCCGTCCAACGTCCGGCACCGCCGAGGTCGGGGACTCCTCCGAGGATGAGTAGGGCATGGGAGGCGGCAGGGCATGGTGTGCCAACTGGCCGGTCCGTATCCCGTGTTCTACTCTTCCTCGCCGGAGACCGCACCTTCACTTCACGGGTCTTGAACCCCGCCCCCGTACATAGAGATCGCAGATGGAGGACGTCGGTCGCCGCCGTAGAATAGGTTTAGGGTCGGGTTTCTTTTATTTTTCTGTCCTATAAAAGTTCGAAATGTAATGAAAATCTGCCGTGTTTGCATTAATCTCGGCCGGTGTATATGAACTTTCACAATAATATACATATTGTAGGAGTACTAGCAAGATGCCCGTGCGTTGCACGGAAGATCAAGATCTTGTGGGAGAAAAGGATGAACGAGGGAAAGCCTTATCTGCAAATGTGGAGAGGAGTGCGGGTAAATTGTCATAGTTTCCTTCCTATCCGTTAGATATAGATCGGACGGCCTATATTGCAGGATGACAGGCACACCATCATCACCAACTCTGCTTTTTATTGAACCGAGACAAATCTAACATGCGAAGTAAAATAAACACATAGGGTCTATACATACACAAATTATCTTAGGCACTCCAATAGTACGTCCACTACACATTCACGCATTTCACATCTTTCTACATCTACGGGAACCTACGAAAGGGTTAACGTAAATTGCCTCTCTCTCTCCTCCCCTGATTTTCATGGTGGTGGGCCCCTCCCTCCCCCAATCTACAATCAACAGCTCACACGTTTCACATTACGTTAATTACGTAACTGGGATTACGTAGGTGTAGCATTACTCGTCCTAAAAAACCCAACTAAGCCAACCTCCCAGCATATCGCGCGGGAAAAGACCCGGCCGCGCCGTTTTAGTCGGGATTACCGGATTACTAGTAGTAGTATCGATGGATCGCGCGAAGCAACAAATTTTTTTTGAGGGGGCGAAGCACCTAGTTTAAAAGGAAAAAAGGCGGTACACTCACAGCACTCCTGTCGCGGTCGCATTGCACCCCACACACGTTCGGTCCTGCACACGGCTCACGCAAACGGAACGCGCTTCGGCTTGCCTCTTCACTGACACGTGGGACTGCACTTGGAGAAACCGACCATGCGCCAAACTCCCCCCGCCCACCGCGCGAAAATCCTCCCCCCCCCACACCCAAAAATTCCCCCCAAATCCGATTCAACCGCCCTTCGGCCAACTAGCCAATAATATTCCCCAAACCCCCCTCCCCCCTGTCCCCCTCCACTCCATTCGCTCCGCCAAAGCCGCCCTCCCCGCCGCGCCGATACGTCGGCGCCGCGGTTCGGCGATCCTCTCGCTCCCACAGTACGCTCTCGTAGACTGCCGTCCTCTAGCCGCGCCGCCACCTCTGGCTACGTTCTTGTGGAGGCGCACGGCGGTCAGCGCCGCCACCGCTGGCGACGTTCGTGTGGAGACGCACGGCGGTCAGCTTCTCCCACGGTACGCGCATTCTAGACTGAGGCCCCGTTCATGTCGGTGTAGCGCTGAATGTTAGCTGATAGACGCTGTTAATCTCACTGTTTGCCGAAGTAGTTTACTGTCAATATGCTCTGCTTAAGAAGCTTCCTTGCCCTGTTCTGCACTCAATCTGCTTAGCTGAGATGGCATGCCAAGGCCGATTAGTTGCTAAAATATCCTGCCATATATTTATTGTGACGTAGATTGCCATGGTCTAGTAGCCAATCTGTTAGGTGAAATAGCTCTACACCGTTTTATACTCGATCTTTGTTGCTGCGATGGCCTTCGATAGTTCGATGGCTGTGTGCTCGGCCTCATTGACTGCTGAAACAGCCTGCCATAATTTGGCACTCAAATCTGTTTGCTGAATTAGCTTTACATATATTTCGTTACTTAGATCTGCTCGTCCAAATATCTTGCCATAGCTTTAGACATCGACCTAGGTATTTTTTTCTGGACTTCATAAAAAAGCATATATGTTTTTCCTGTAATATCTAGTAGAAGAACTAATTTGTATGTCTAACAGATGGACAGGACTTGGATAACTTCTGCTCGAAGATTCTCCGCTGCATATGTCGAGGGGGTTGAAAACTTCATGAACTTTATCAGAGCTGAGTACGGTGGTCCGAAATCAGATGTGCTCTGCCCGTGTAGCAGTTGTATGAATTCAGTTACAAGACCCCAGTCAACTGTGCAAAATCATCTACACTTGTATGGGATGTCGGTCACATATACTAGGTGGGTTCATCATGGTGAAGCTGTGAACGTCAATGTTATTGACTACGTGGAAGCAGCAGATCACCATCTTGATCTGCCTGATGCTCAGGTGGAAGAGGAGGAGGAGGTGGTGGTGGCGGAGCCAGTGAGTTTGACCAACATTGAAACAATGCTACGAAATGCTCGTGCATTCCGTGAACTTTCACCTGCAGAAGAAAAACGGTGGGCCCGCATGTTGGAACAATGCAACGTTGCTGTCACCCCAGGAAATAAGCTGTCAGTATTCTCAGCTATGGTCACCTTTCTTCAGGTGAAGACATCTGAGCGGATGACCAACAAATCATTCGATGCGATGTTGGCTGCTTTCCGCAAATCTTTCCCAGATGCGTCTGAGCTGCCACACACCTACAGTAAAATGAAGAATTTCCTTCGTGCAGTTGGAATTGGATATGATATGATCCATGTTTGTAAGAATAATTGTGTTCTGTTCCGGAAGGATTATGCCAACTTAAGTGAATGCCCGAAATGCAAATCATCAAGATGGAAAGATGGCGATGCTGTGAAGAGGATTCCTCATAATGTTCTTAGACATTTCCAATTATACCAAGATTGCAGAGGTTGTTTCATGATGCTGAAACAAGAGAGGATGTACTGTGTCATTCTAGGAACCAGGAGTACATAGATCAGAATGTAATGAGCCATCCATCTCATGGTAGTGAGTGGAAAAGCTTCAATGATAAACACAAAGAGTTTGCTGCTGACCTGAGACACATTAGACTTGGCTTAGCTTCAGATGGATTTAACCTATTTGGCCACCAGAGAGCCACATATAGCATGTGGCCAGTGCTTGTTATCCCTTACAACATGCCTCCAAATGTCTGCACCAAAGAATCAAACTACATGATGGCCTTGCTCATCCCAGGTCTAAAAAGTCCTGGAAAGGATTTTGATTTGTTCATGGAGCCTCTTGTGGAGGAACTTCAACAGCTATGGAAGGGTGTTCTCACTCAAGACCTATATAGCAGCCCACCAGCTGATTTCTTTCAGCGTGCTATTATAATTTGGTGCATCCATGATTATCCGGCTTTGGGCACTATGTCAGGGCGAACGACAGATGGTTACAATGCATGTGTTCGCTGTGACAGGAATCCGCTATCATACGCAATAATTAGCAAGATCTGTTACATTGGACACCGCCGTTTCCTTGCCAAGGACAAGCCGCATCCTAGAAAATACCGAAGACATGTGTTCAATGCAAAGCATGAAAACCGTGATGCGCCAAAGATGCTCACCGCCGATGAGTTGCAAGTGGAATTAGAGAAGGTGAGGCATATTACACCAGGAAACCATCCAGGTAATGGTAGCGGGAAAAGGAAGCATGGCAGGGTAGAAGAGAGATTATTGTTTACCCGCAGGTCCACTTTGTGGGACTTGGAGTATTGCAAAGATTTGGATCTGCGGCTTAATCTTGATGTGATGCACATCGAGAAAAATATATGTGACAGCATTATCGGCTCACTTCTTAATATTGAAGGCAAGACGAAAGATACCTTAAAATCTAGGATTGATTTGACACACCTGGGTATCAGAAAGGATTTGCAGGTGCAAGATGAAGGTAAACCACGGGATATGGCACCAGCTGTGTACGTCTTGGACAAGGTAAAAAGAAAAGAATTCTGCGAGGTCCTGTCATGTGTGAGATTCCCACATGGATTTGCTTCCAACCCTGAAAGGAGAGTCAGTGCAGATGGAAACAAGGTACAAGGGTTGAAAACTCATGACTGCCACGTCCTACTTCAAAGGGTTTTACCTGTTATCCTTAGAGGATTGGGCCGCCCTGACTTATACAGAGCAGTTGCAGAGTTGGGACAATTCTTCAGGGAACTCTGCAGTAGGAATATCATGATAGATGCTTTGGAGCATCTTAGAGACAAGATACCAACTATCCTATGCGACCTTGAGAAGATATATCCTCCAGCCTTCTTTGATGTGATGGTGCATTCGGCTGTTCATCTACCTGATGCGGCACTACTTAGAGGTCCAGTACAGTATGGCTGGATGTACCCTATTGAAAGGCAGCTAGGCACTTTCAAGGGCTATGTTAGGAACAGAGCTAGACCCGAGGGCTCCGTTGCAGAGGCCTACATTGCTACAGAAGCGTTGACATTCTGCTCAAAATACATTGAAACAGCTGATCAGCTTACACAGAGGTGGGTGAAGACAATCCCGGGCTCAATGTTTTCGATTATTCTGTTCGAGTTACAGGGAAGAGTCGACAAGAGGACAAACATAAAGATTTGGACAAAATGGTTTGGTATGTGTTGAATAACTGTCCTGAGATACTACCTTATATCAAGTAAGTGCAGTACTGCAGCTTATACATCATAGTCTACTAAACTTGCAGCACATTCTTATATATTTAGATGTTTGACGCGATCACTATGTTGTGCAACATCTACAAAGAGGAGTTACTGCCGCAAAATCCAAGAAACATTGACAAACTGGTTATGGCAGGATTTGCGAAATGGTTCAAGAACCATGTAAGCGTTTGAAGTGCACTGTCAGTTTTTTTAATATATTGAGTACATAAGATGATCAGCTTGTCTATTTTCTAACCATAGGTTAAGAAGATGCGGGAGGATGGGCAGGCAGTTGATGATGCCTTTACTCACTAGCAATGGATCCTGATACTCGGGTAAGACATTATGAATCTTGCGTTGTTGGAGATGTGCGCTACAACACCCTTGCACGAGACGAAGGAAGGAAGACACAAAACAGTGCCATCATGAGCACGGATACGTATGACAAAGAGATAAATGAAATGTACGCTAACATAACAGATATTGTTCAGTTGCAGTATATCTCCAGTTTCGAGGATGATCGGTGTGTGGTTCTGTTGTGATGTCGTTGGTATAACCTGTTTTCCAGGATCGCAAAACCCAGAGTTGATGATTATTTCAAATCCATCAATGTCAAGGAGGCGTAACAGACCAACGAGCCTTTTATTTTGGCAAATCAAGCAACACGGATATTTTTCTTGGAAGACACATTTGCACGTAGCGATGACTGGAGAGTATTGCAAAGGTTTGAGCAGAGGAATTCGTTTAATGAAGTTGCACAACAAGATGATGCTTACACTACTCCTGATGTACAAGATAACACAGATGTTCCTAATATCTTTGAGAACCATCACGTCAATGACGCCGGCGAAAAGATTGCCTGTCGTGCTGTGGACATACAAGAGTTGATCAAGAAGAAGCCAACGTTCGAGGATGTTGAGGACGAAGAAGAAGATGACACCGTGGGGAATTACGATTCAGACTGATACACATGGCGGAGATGTTGACGCTGCTGCTGCGGATGATGATTACATTGCTTTTGTCGTATTTGCCTGTCAGAAGACATTTTTTATCTACTATATGAAATTGTGTTTGCTATGACAACTGAAACCTGATGAACATGTTGTTTAGTATTTTGCTGTGAGAACATCACTTGTTATGTATGCTGATTTGTGTTTGGTGATTGTATGACAACTAAAACATGATGACATTGTTGTTTAGTTGTACTCATATTTGGCTGTGAAACTTGAATTTGATGACATAGTTTGCTGTTGGACTACAATTTGCTCGAAGTCTTCGAATGAGAACAAAGCTGACCCGAGAGGGCCTCTGCTATTTATTTATTTATATGAGCAAAAGGGGATACCCCCTGATTTCCGTTAATAGAAATCATTAGATGTTCACAACACTACGCCCAGCCTGCTACACAGGTTTCATTCATTACTAGTTTCAGCAAAGTGCTCATGTCGTAGCCACTGAATACATCACGAGTGCTACATACACTACAAATAAAGAGACAATCATCCTACAGAGCACATCGATTTTGCCCATTATCTTCACAAGCTCTTTCATCTCCTCATTGTTGTCAAGGCCATTCAGCAGCTGTTGCTTGGCCATGATCAGAGGAACTGCATCTTTAACCTTCTGCTCTGCATCTTCCTCTTCTGCCGTTCCTTCAGTTACTTGTCCAACACCCCAACCTGCTGGTATTGGGATTCCTCGGCTAACCAAATAGTCAGCGTAGTTGCATTCCCCCACATCAGCAACTTCCCAGAAATACAAATCACACGAATCTTCCCTTTTCCGAAAGAATCAAATTGGAAGATCATCAACCAAACTATTAAAAAAATCAGCAACTGAAAGCAGAAGAACAACACTTAAACATATTATTACCCCATGATTCGGGCATTTGTAGAAGACTCGGCCAGGGTTGCGGATTGTGGTTGAGACGCGACGGATGACTCTGCGTGATTTGCAATAGTGGCACCACACCAACGGCAGCGGGTTGCGATGAGCAATCAGCTACGGTGCGCGTGCCGGCGGGGGTGTGATGAGACCCACAGGCGATGGTACGGGTGGCGACTTGGCGCATATCTGGTTGTTGCCTGCTGAAGAGCAGGTGGAGGAGCAGCCAACGGACATGGTTGCTGCGGCCAGAGCTTCTGATGCTAGGCAGAGTAAGTAGAGAAGAGGAGAAGCGAACATTGGATATGTCAGTTTCATTACTTGCAGAGTAGCATAGCACCATATATAGTCATAGTCTAGGTTTGGATTCGAACCAGCTACGGGAGGGACCTCCATGTTTTGCGAAAAAAATTATTTCTCCACCTGACAGCTGGGACCCACCGGCTGTATCTTCGCACGAAAGGAAGTGCCTCCTTGTTTTGCGGAAAAAATTATTCATCCCGTTGACAGCTGGGACCCGTCAGATTTGGTGACTGACTTGTGGGCCTACTAAGCGGACGTGTACGCACGGCTTTGTCAACTTAATCAACAAATGATTCTAGCAGCCGGACCGTTGGATGTTAATCCAACAGCCGTGCTCCTTCTTCAACCTCTGTTCTTGCTCCTGTCTCCCGTGGGCGGCACCGCGGCTGTGCTGCTGCGCACCCAAACCAGTGAGGTTTCCCACTCCTCTCCATCTGCGACTCCACTGCCCCGTCTTCCCCATCTCCGGGTCATTCCAGTCTGGGTGCGCTCGGCACGGTGTGGTCAGCATGCTCAACAACCGAGAGTCATCGGAAGATGACTGTACGTGAGAGGCTGACAGTGGGGACGCACCACGCCCATGGATGCATGCATGCAAAGGAACGCGGCGAGGTCAATGTGGTCAAGGTACGACTTCCGTCGGAAGTATACTGTACGTGGAGAGTCTCAGCTGGGTCCACGGCCGGAGCAAGTAAGTGCCTCCTTATATCACGGAAAATAATGATTCCTCCAACTGACAGCAGGGACCCACTGGACGGGCCACCGTATTTTGCGAAAAAAATGTTTGCCCCCTGACAGCTGGGACCCACCTGACGGGCCACCGTATTTCATGAAAAAAATTTCCCCCCGCTGTCAGCTCGGACCCACCGGAAGTGCCTCCTTATTACGCACAAAAAAATGAATACTCCCCCGACTAGATGGGAACCACCTTGGTGGGAGGCTGACTTGTGGGCCTACTAAGTTGACGGGGACGAAGGGCTTTGTCAACTTAGTCAATATGAACGATTCTAGCTCCAGTGACCGTACGATGTCCATCCAATGGCCGTAGTGCTTCTTCAATCTCTGGTCTTCTTGCTCCAGCCGCCCAAAGCAGCGCCGGTCGTGCCGCATGCTCCTGCCTCCCGTGGCCGGCTGTGCCGCCGCAGAGGCCTCACCGCCCCTACTATTCCCACCGCTGGCCCGGCCCTGCAGCGACGGCAGCCTCACACCGCAGCCGAACCAGTGAACCCTCGTACTCCCCTCCGCACGGGCTTCCACTGCCACGTCTTCCCCGGCTCCACGTCGTCCCCTTCCTAGGCCTCGCCGTCGTCCACCGCCGTGGTGCTCTCCGCGCAGTGTGGTCAACGTGGTCAAGGTATGACTTCCATCGGAAGAGTACTATACGTGGAGAGGCTGACAGCTGGGTCCACGACACAGCCCAGTTTTTTCGTGATTTGCCAAGTAAGTCGCTTTGTCAGGCCTGTTGGGCTGCAAATCTTTCAAGACGAGGAGAGCTTTCATTCGGCTAGCCGAGAAAATGGCCCATCAGTAATGAGAAATGGGCTGTACGTTTTTAAAACACATCAAACCGGCAATTAGTTTCAAATATCTTTTTTTTTCATTTCGAGATTTTAAATTACATTAATTTTTATGCGTGGAAAATTTATTGGATTTTAAATTGATATACATTTATTTTTAAAATCAGTTTGAATTGAGTCGAAATTTCGGGATTAAAAACAGTTCGGACCGCACCGAAATATGGAAAATTTCATATAATTTTTTAACTGTGGCCACAATATGGGCTGTAATGCCAACAAAAAGAATATGGGCTCCAAAAAAACCTTAATAATTAGCAAATGGGCTGTAAATTATTAGAAATAATGCCAGATGGGCTGTATGCTGTTTTCCACATATTTGAGGCTTTCCTAAAAAAATGGTTGACGCACAAGCAGTGACTGTTGGATGGCCATCCAACGGTCGTCGTGCTTCTTCAATCTCTGCTTTTCCTGCTCCAGCCGCTCAAACAATCGCCGGTGGGACTGCCTGCTCCCTCCTCCCCGCGACCGGCTCTGCTGCCGCGCAGGCCTCATCGCCCCACCGTACTCCCATCGCTGGCCTAGCCATCCCTCTACTCACCCACACCTGCTGTTATTCTCCGGCGACGGCAGACGAACCAGTGAACCCTCGTACTGTCGTACTCCCCACCGCGTGGGAAACAACTGCCGAGTCTTCCCTGCCTCCTTGTCATTCCCTTCCTAGGCCTCGCCGTCATCCACCGCCCTGGTGCTCTCGGCACGGCCTGGTCAACGTGGTCAACGACCGACATGCATCTGAAGTGGACTGTACGTGGAGAGGCCGACAGCTGGGTCCACGGCCGCACGCAAGGAAATGCCTCCTTATTACACGCAAAATAATGATTCCTCCACATGACATCAGGGACCCACCGAAAGGGCCTCTGTATTTCATGAAAAAACGTTACCGCCGCTGACAGCTCGGACCCACCAGCTATATATTCGCAAGCAAGGAATTCCCTCCTTATTACGCACAAAAAATGAATACTCCCCCTGTTAGCTGGGACCCAGTATAGTGGCGGGCTGACTTGTGGGCCTACTAAGTTGACGGGGACGGAGGGCATTGTCAACTTAGTCAATATGCAAGATTCTAGCTCAAGTGACCGTACGATGTCCATCCAACGGCCGTAGTGCTTCTTCAACCTCTGGTCTTCTTGCTCCAGCCGCCCAAACCAGCGCCGGTCGTGCCTCGTGCTCCTGCCTCCCATGGCCGGCTGCGATGCGGCAAAGGCCTCACCGCCCCCTACTACTCCCACTGCTGGCCAGGCCTTCCCTCTACTCACCCACACCCCCTGTTATTCTGCGGCGACGACAGCCTCACACAGCAGCGAACCAGTGAACCCTCGTACTCCTCTACGCGTGGGCATCCACTACCACGTCTTCCCCGGCTCCGCGTCGTCCCCTTCCTAGGCCTCGCCGTCGTCCACCGCCCTGCTGCTCTCGGTGCGGCGTGGTCAACGTGGTCACGGAACGGCTTCCATCGGACGTGGCCTGTACGAGGAGAGGCTGACAGCTGGGTCCACGGCCGCAGCAAGGAAGTGCCTCCTTATTATGTGCAAAATAATTATTCCTCCACCTGACAGCGGGGACCCACCGGACGGGCCACCGTATTTCGTGAAAAAATGTTTGCCCCTGACTGCTGGGACCCACCAGCTACATCTTCGCACGCAAGGAAGTGCGTCCGGGCAAAAAAAACGATTCGCCCCCCTAACTGCTGGGACCCACTAGCTACATCTTCGCAGGCAAGGAAGTGCCTGACAGTCCGGACCCACCTGGTCGAAGCGTACGTAGCGTTGTCATTCTGGTCACGAACGTGTATGTACATATATACTGGTGGATGTAGAGGCGCGCACGTGTCGTAGTAGAGGCGCGTACGTGTCGTAGTAGAGGCGCGCACGTAGCATGTACACGTACGTACAGCGGCCAGGGTGCAAGAAAGAAAATACGGCCACGTATGTGTCTCGAACGCCTACTCGCGCATACGTACGGCCAGGGCTCGTGTACATGGCTGGGTCGGAACAGAGAAACAGCGTCGTCGTCGTGTTCATGGGGAGGAAACGGAATGCGTCTTGTTCATGGGGAGGCAACGGAATGCGTCGTGTTCATGGGGAGGCAAGGGAATGCGTCGTCTTCATGGGGAGGGGTGTGGCATACCGCAAAACGGAGGAAACGGACCTCCTACGGTCGAAACGGGGGTCATGTTGATCGGGAGGAGTGTGGCATACCGCAAAACGGGGGAAACGGACCTCCTACGGCGAAACGGGGGTCCTATTG